>NC_056749.1:278378311-278625811 GCF_019279795.1 Protopterus annectens
ATTTTCTTATAAGGTCCCCAGTAAGACTCCCCACCTGTACAGCTGTAGGGTTAGGTTCTCAACTGACTGTCCAAGCCATGTTGTCCACCACCCTTTCTGTGATCCCAGTGCTTCATGTCTCTCCCCCAAGTAGGTGCCACAACACACACACTTTAATATTTAATTTACACACATGCACGCACACACACACACTCACACACACACTCACACACACACACACACACACACCTGGGAAAGGCTGGCACAGATTACCAGCTCTACCAACTTTGCCCAGACTTTAAGGTAGATTCACTGCCACCAGTCAGTTACTATAAGGCTCTTAAAAGGGTATCCACTTATGCTGAGTGAAGTTATTATTAATACAAATGATAGTAGCTGACCAAGACAGTTGGGCCATCTGGACAGGCCCACACAGTGTCACCAAATATAAGTTCATAGGTTCGTAGGTTGGTACTAGGCTATCAGCCCTAGGGCCTATACAAGCCTAGCCAAAACATTTCCCTGGCTATTTCTTCCCACACTATTTACTTCACTGCACCACTGTCTAACAGGGCAACTGACGTGATCCCCGGGGTGAATTTCCTTTCTCCCATCCAATCGTCAAGGTTCCTTTGTAAGAAGGCCAAAGAGGCACTCTGCTTGACATGTATGGGCAATCTATTCCAGTGTCTGGGAGTCTCTTGGTCAGGAACCTATCCCTCCAGCATGTTTTGTTTATTGTGATGACAAGGTTTAGATCCCTGGAGCGTGTGGCTCTGAGGGATTGGGATTTTTTTAAGTGTAGCATGTCCAACACGTCTGGGTTTGACATGGCCTTGTATGTTAAGCAGAGCTCGCCTCTGAGTAGACGATATGCGACAAAGTATAGCTGGAGTTTTTTTAAGGCGGTCAGCATTAGGGCATCTGCTTTAGGCCTGTGATTCTTTTAGTGTGGTATTTCTGCGACCTTTCCACTTGTTGCAGATGTCTTGAGAGGTATATACCAAATGGGGCATTGTATTCTATAATGGGTCTAATAAGGGATGAGTGCAGTGGGACAATGACCTCCTTTTTTCTGGATGACAAAGGCCTTAGTGATGAGGAGTGCCACATAGAAGGATTACCTGACTGTTGTGGCAATGTGGTTATCGAAGGTGAGACCACTGTCCACCTGTGTCCCAAGTCTCATCATATTTTGGGTGTTTAATGCACTGCCACCTATATGGTAATTCATGGATACATGTTTTTTCCCAAAGGGGATAACTATACATTTCTTGGCATTGAGCTTGAGCCCATGGCTCTGGCACCAAGCATCTGTTTCTGTAACGCCCTTTTGTAGAGTATCCACATGATTTGGGGATTCAGTAATGGCTCCCAGTTTGTAGTCATCTGTAAACTTTGTTAGCCAGAGTCCCTTAGTGTTGGCCTGTACTTCAGAGAAGTAGATGCCAAACAAGAGCGGTCCCAGGACTGAACCCTGAGGTACTCCACTTGTCACTTGTCTGCAGCTGGAATTGGTGTCTGCTACTTTTACTGTGTGGGTTCTATCAGTAAGCCAGTTAGCTACCCATTGGTTGACGTAGGGATTAATGCCCATCTTAGTAAGTTTATCTGTGATTCCAGAGTGGGGGATGGTGTCAAAGGCCTTGGCAAGGTCTAGATAGGTTGTGTCGACCACCTTACCCTTGTCTATGGCTCTGGAGACTTATTCGAAGAAGTCAGTCAGGTTCAGGAGACAAGATCGGCCCTTCACAAACCCAAACTGGGTGGGGTCCAGTGTTTGAAGGTTGCCTATGTCTTTGTTTATAAGTTCCATGATAATACGCTCCATGGCCTTACAGATAAGGCTCGTCAGACTGATGGGACGGTAGTTTCCGGGATCCAAGGTGGATCTCTAACTCTCAACGGTTAGATAGTTTGGCCGCGGTGGTGCATTGGTTAGCATTGTCGCCTCACAGCAAGAGGTTCTCCCGTTCAGTTCTCGGCTGGAGTGCCTTCTTTGTGGAGTCTGCATGTCCTCCCCATGGTTGAGTGATGCTAAAGACATGCAGGTAGGTGCAAGCATGAATGAGCGTGTCTTCTTTGAAGGTTGGGCATCAGCTTACAACTCGGCACTGTTAAAATCCACTACCAATTTTGAGCGGACCGAAGTTCCACTGTGGCGTCCCCTAACCGGAAAAGCTGAAAGACTACTCTCAAAGGTTAGATACCTTTTTCAAGGAGCAGCCACAATAAAAGTTTTAAATATAGTTAACAATAAATAATTAGAGCATGGAAATATTGAAAACTCCAGCTGGCTTTTCTGGCTCTTGCCAATATTATCACAATCTGGAAAAAAAAAAACATAATAGAGGACTTGACAAATACAGGTATACTGTCTTTGTAGAAGTCAAGGAAGAATGCGTGTATGCTGATGTTGGTAAGAGATGCAACATATCTTGTGTTCAACTATTCTGAACTATGTAGACTCGGGTGTTTTCACATGAGTGCTGTGAATCATACCTAATATGTATTTCTTTCTTATTTATTGTAGTAGGGCATGCCAATTTTTTCTTCTTTTCAGAGTATTTATTTGACATTGTCAATACTTTATTTTCTGTTGTGTGTGTCTTGACAGTGCTGACCTTGGTTTAACTTAAACAATAATTCACATCTTAGGTACCACTTGACTTCTTTATTACCATTTCAAGATTTAAAAATGAAGCATTTCAAAAGCTGGTTTATTCATAACTGCATTTTTGTTTTAATTATTCATTTCTGAGATTTTCTGAGTTATCATTGAGTAAAACAAAATGTTGCATTGTCAATGATTTTCCAAACTCTGTTTTTTTTCTGTAATATTTTGTTGTCTAAGATGTTTACAAATGCAAGTCAATTCAGTGCATATTAAAGACTGCTTGATGAAAATCACATTTTTCTTCTTTTGTTTGAGTTGGCCCTTTGTGCCTATTGTTATTTGTACTATAGTTAGAGTTTCCATAAATACTTGAATATATGGTTCTGGTTACAGAGCACTTTTTCAATAGACAAATTTTACTGGCCAAATAAAAGCCATTTTGAAAATAATGGACCTTGGGAAATGTTTCTTTTCTTCTACTAATCAGTAGACATTTTACATAAACCAGAGGTAATTCTAGGCATCTCTATACATGAGATAGTATAAACAAAATCAAAGACTGTGACAAATATATCTCTTCCCTGTCTCTAGATCTCAGTAAAGCCTTCCATACTGTCTCACATAGTAAACCCTTACAATGAGTCGTCTTGGCCTAGACCCTCTCTCTCACTACTACTTCTTTCTCTCTCACTACATTGGTTTAAAAGCTTTCTGTCTGACAGACAGCAAATCGTCAAATGGCAACTTATCTTTTCTGTTTACATCCCTGTTTCCCCCTTGTGTACCAAAAAGTTCAATTCTTTGCTCCCCTCTCTTTAACCTCTACCAGGTAAGCATCGCTTGTACAATATGCTAATGTCTTGACACTAATATGCTGATCAGACAATTTGACACATTTTCAAATCACACAAGAGGCCTTCACCTCTGCTGAAAACTGGGTTCATAATGCTCAACTACTGCTCAACCCTAAAAAAAGAAGAAAACTCTTATTCCTCACAAAGCACAGCAGAAGGATAAACCCAGCATTAAAATGTGATCACTAATACAGCGATAGAAGTTATATCCCAAACAAAACTGCTTGGAATGACAGTTGATGATAACCTTAGGTTTGAGCTTCATGGGCTAAGTAATGTAAATAAAAAAAAAAAAACCATAAAAAACAGGCATGTTACATAGAGACAAACATGTTTTTTACTCAAAAATTTCACCCTAACAACAACTTACGGCCTTTCCTTATATGGTGCCCCAGTCCTTACCAACTTGAAGGCCTTTGTTAAAGATAAACTTGAATTATGCTATACCAAAGTGGCTAAATTTGCCATCAGTAAACAGTACTATATGCATCACTGCAAAGCCCTCAAAATCTTGAACAGTCTTGACCTTCTCCAGTACCTTGATTTTGTAAAAACTAGCTGCAACAACCCACAGTATCATTAAACCCTGTTACCTACCTATCACACAAATAGATCTGTTCATTCACATGACAAGCACCTTCTCAATATCTATAAACCTCAAAAATTAACTGGACATAGTCTCTACTCTTAGTTGCATTAAAATGGAATTATGTTTAACAGACTGTATGATTAGCCATCAGTCATCTTTTTTTTAAATACCTTCTAAATGACCATTTATCAGACTCTTGGCTCTGTTCATGCTCCACGCCTAGTTGAAATGTATCATTCTTTATCAACCCTTTGATTCACTACCTTCACTAACCTGTCCTTGCTCAACCTCCACTACCCTCACTTCATCATCTTGCTCTGCATCTGTAAACTATAAGCAATAATTTCCAAAATCTGCTGTTGCTACCCTAGATAAGTATATATACCTAGCAAAAAATGCAACTATTATGCCACCGTTTGTAAACTGTTTATTTTTTTCTTTTCTTCTCATTCTAATATTTATATTTTTCTCTCTGTCTGCAACACTGTAAATACCTGTTTTTTGTATCTCAACAAGATGTTTTGTAACTTAACTGTAATTTGGAAGTTTTCTTCCTTGGCTCCCACTTAAAATGGGCTCTTGCAACCCATTTGGACTTTCCCAGTCAAGAAATGTCAATAATATAAAATCCAGGAATTTCTAAATGAATATAGCTTGATTCACAGTGAACCGCACCATTTTTACCCAATGACTGATGACATCCTCACATAAAAATAAAAGCCTACTTAAAGGAGCATTATTTTTTTTGATACAGTAGATATTCACTATTGCTGACCACAGCTGTCCCATGTCACAGTTTGAGTACTGGAGGTTGTTGAGGGCATTTTATGAAAGCTTTCACCCTAACAGTTAGAGACAGACAGCCCAGTAATAACTGATGACTCTTGTCATCAGTCCATATCATACAGTCAGTACTACTGTTTATCTTAAACCTCACATATAACCACCTTTATTCAAAGCCTCGTAAACTTATTCCCCATCTGTAAAGGCATTACTACCTCTGATACTCAAACTGTCTACAGCTAAAAGGTTTATAATGCTGGAGCTGGTTCTCATATAAAAAAAAAAAACATTTCTAACAGACCCCATATCTTTCTACTTTGCTCATCTTACCAGGTGGCTAACTCTAAGCTTGTCTCAGTGAATGACCCTAAGACACAGCCTGCCATACAAGATGAGGTACACAAATTCTTATAAAACAGTTAGTCCATACCCTGTCTCTTTTTTCGTTGCACACTATGATTTTTCAAAAATGTACTTGGAGACTTAGACTTACCTACAAGCATTTGAATACTCAGCCTGGAAGCCAGAGATAGCATGGTTAAAAAAAAGAGTAATTGCCAGACGTCCCACTACTTATAAGCACCCTTGTTGAGATATACAACTAGGGGGAGGGGGCATCATTAGGCAGCATGATGGTAATTTGTTCTCCCACACTCTTTCTACCCATCCTAGCCAAGCTGTTTCTTGTGCTTGCATCAGCCTCATCCAAATGACATGCTGGCTTTACTTTCTGTGATTTGGGCCACACACATTTAAGAGAGACTAACTGTTCCCAGGACAGGAAAGTCTACAATATCCTTAAAAGTACATAAATCCTTCGTGATAGGGGCTGGAATATTTTTTATTAACATGACCCCTCCCATGTTCACAGCCTGGCTATATAGGAACTCCAGCAATGACAGACTCAATACCATGCACACTACTGAGCATGCATATACAATGTCAGTGTAACATGAAGTCTGTCTAAACAGACACCCATGAACCTATTGCCAGTTAACAAGTCACATCAATCCTTTCCTAGATGCCTGGCTGCTGCTTGACAGAAATAGCTGCCATCCTTCTTCCCATGATAGGTTTGCCAATACTGATTGTTTATTCCCACCTTTCCTGACATGAGCCTCCAGGACTGAGCTGATACTCAAATTCAGGTCATCTGGGGTTTCACTCAGGAATTTAAACTTCTGCTCTATGGAGCCTGTTTAGTTTCTGGACTTAATATCCAACATCTGAGCTACCACTGTCATAAAATAGATCAGTCAGTGGATCCTGTCTGTCTGTAATGAAACCTGTAGATTCATTTCTTTATCTAGTCATATAGAACATAATGTTAATTCTCCAAAATAAGGAAAGATGTTGCCTTATAAAGATAGAATGCATGTTCTGCTAAAATTCCTTGCACATACTCTGATATATATTTGAAGAAGTGCCCCATGCTTGCCTGTAAACTTCATATATACTCCTTCACCTGATACTAAATCCCACACTGAGAACAGTAGCATCCTACAAAAAACTGGTGGTCATTTGTTTGCAAACTAACCTACATCCTCTAAGCTGGGACCTTTACATTGGAACAGAATACCCCTTGCCTCCAAAACATGTATAACCATATCACTTCTAAAACTGCTCTCCGAGAAAACTGTGAGCAACTTGCAGAATGTAAATATGACCCAAAGTGCCTTATGTGATAATTCTCCCTTGCATTAGCGTACAATATTTAATAATCTCTAGACAGTTACTTTTGGATATTAGAGCTCCTGCTATGTTTAGCTACTATCTGTGGCAGTTACAGCTATGTGATTTTTAAATGCGTTAACTTCAGTAATTGCAGCTGCTCTTCCTAGTTATAAAATACAGACTTATAAATAATTATATGGTTCAAAGGCATTCTAAGTAATCCATGTGCCATAGGACATAACATGTGTATTGTAGCTAGTCTCTGTAAAAATAGTTTATTGGGTAAAATGGTCCTTCAACCAGTTCTGTTACCCAGTTATTAAAAAAAAAAAATAAGAAAAAAAAAAACAGAACGAGATGCATCTCTGTTTATGCACAGTAAAACCCCAGCTATAACACTGTAAGCACTACCTCATACCTCATCTTTGCAAGAATGTACAGCATTAGTCCATTTCAAAGAACTATAACGGTGCACGGAATGCAGTAGAAGCCATGCCCATTTTGGACATGCCAAAAAAAGTCCCCTGATGTGTAGAACCAAAGTATGTGATATTACAGGCTGCTTTGCCACAGCTAAACCCCATCTAAGTTACAATTGGTGCAATCCAAGGGGATAGAGAGGTCATGGAAATGGGGGAGGGGAATTTTAGTACCTATATTTTATTTATATTTATAGCATTGTGTAAAGGAAACAGAAGGGTGACACTATAAAAAGAATTTGGAGGCATTGGCATAGCTCGGGTTTGTGGCATAAACCTAAGCTTCTGGTGTCATTCAAAGGGGATCCAGTATCTGTCTGCCTGGGACAACATGATCGACAGACCATGATGCTTTGCCGGAGATGGTCTACACCTATCACCCCTGGGATTCAGGTTACTGGCTAAGGCTCTTGCCACCCCTATAGTGCCTTTTTTAGGCAAAGTTCAAAGGACAAAACCACCACCCTAACAGGTACAAGCATGCAAAATCTGAAGGCAATGCTACTCAATGCTGGAAGTCTAAACCTCAAAATGCACTCTATCGAGGCACTCCTAAAAATGGAGAACATCGATATCTGTGCAATAACTGTGAGACCTGGTTCAAGGCTCCAGAGAGCACCCCTGCAATACCAGGCTACAGCTCTTACCACACTTTTCGGCCACCAAACCGGGGCCAAAACACTAAAGGTGGAGGAGTGTCAATATTCACCAAGGATATTCACACCACCAGGCTAGTTGCCCAACACAATGCGTCTGAAATTCTCCATGTGCAACTAACACTAGGTAAGACCCTAATACTGGGTGACTTTAACTACCCTGCCATTAACTGGGAAAACTACTCATGTACCAACACCTTTGCCCAACGGTTCTTGGAATTCATAAATTCCAACACCTTGGATCAACTAATCCATAGTCCCACCAGGGGCTCCAGTATCCTAGAATGGTCATTACCAACATGGGAAATCGATGCTCCACACCTGTGGGTCACCCCCTCGTTAGTCAGGTCTGACCATAAGCTAATCACCCTTAACATCCATATCCCACCCCCACCCCCCAGTAAGGAAACCTCCATAAATAACTTCTACAAAGCCAACTTCATGCTACTCAAGTCAGAAGTGACAAACTTCATGATATCCATGCAGATGGTAACAGAAAGTTCAACTGCTGAATCCTACACTAAGGGACTGTACGAGCACATCCACTCATGCATGAATTGTGCCTTCCCAAATAGAACCAAGATGCTCTCATCCAAAAAAAGGAAGCCAATCTGGTGGTCCCCTGCCATAAACAAACTTTACAACAAAAGGAAGAAACTGTTGCAGAAAAGAGGAAAATCCCAGAATGCAAAAAACTCCCTTACCAGCCTCAGTAAGAAACTGAGATCCCTCATAAAATCCTCCAAAGCTAGTTACGAAAATAAAATTGCCAAAGATTCCAAAGACAACCACAAGGCATTCTATAACTATGTCAAGAATCTAAATGGCAATATTCAGATCTGCTCTGAGCTAAAACAGAATGGCATTAAATATACTGATCCCAAAGATATTGCCAATATCCTGGCAGATCGATTCAGTGCCAAATTCACCCCCCTCTCACCCCCTAAATGGCCCATCTCAATACCGGAAGATTGCCAAATTCCGGTAATAACGGCCACACAGGTAAAAAACGCACTCTCCAAAGCTAAGAATACAGCATCCATGGGACCAGATGACATCCCGGGCTGTGTATTACATGAACTACAATATGAACTGGCACCTCACCGAAGTGTCATGTTTAATCATAGCCTCACCTCAGGTTTCGTGCCCACTGAGTGGCGCAGAGCTACCTTTATCCCACTTCACAAGGGGGGATCCACCTTGGATCCTGGAAACTACCATCCCATCAGTCTGACGAGCCTTATCTGTAAGGCCATGGAGCGAATTATCATGGAACTTATAAACAAAGACATTGGCAACCTTCAAACACTGGACCCCACCCAGTTTGGGTTCGTGAAGGACCGATCTTGTCTCCTGAACCTGATTGACTTCTTCGAATCAGTCTGCAGAGCCATGGACAAGGGTAAGGTGGTCCACACAGCCTATCTAGACCTTACCAAGGCCTTTGACACCATCCCCCACACTGAAATCATAGATACTTACTAAGCTGGGCATTAATCCCTATGTCACCCAATGGGTTGCTAACTGGCTTACTGATAGAACCCACACTGTAAAAGTAGCCGACTCCAAATCCAGCTCCAGAAAAGTGACAAGTGGAGTACCTCAGGGTTCAGTCCTGGGACCACTCTTGTTTGGCATCTACATCTCTGAAGTACAGGCCAACACTAAGGGACTCTGGCTAACAAAGTTTGCAGATGACAGCAAACTGGGAGCCATTACTGAATCCCCAAATGATCTGGATACTCTAAAAAATGGCCTTACAGAAACAGATGCTTGGTGCCAGAGCCATGGGCTCAAGCTCAATGCCAAGAAATGTATAGTTATCCCCTTTGGGAAAAAACTTGTATCTGTGAATTACCATATAGGTGGCAGTACACTAAACACAGAAAGTGTGATAAGAGACTTAGGGACACAGGTGGATAGTGGTCTCACCTTCAATAACCACATCACCACAACAGTTAGGAAATCCTTCTATGTGGCACACCTCATCACTAAGGGATTTTCATCCAGAAAAAAGGAGGTCATTGTCCCACTGTACTCATCCCTCATTAGACCCATTATAGAATACAACGCCCCATTTGGTATGTACCTCTCAAGACAGCTGCAACAACTGGAAAAGCCGTAGAAATACCTCACTAAAAGAATCACAGGCCTAAAGCAGATGCCCTACGCTGACTGCCTTAAAAAACTCCAGCTATTCTCTGTTGCATATCGTCTACTCAGAGGCGATCTCTGCTTAACATACAAGGCCATGTCAAACCCAGAGCTGTTGGACATGCTACACTTAAAGAAATCCCAATCCCTCAGAGCCACACACTCCAGGGATCAAAACCTTGTCATCACAATCAACAAAACATGCTGGAGGGATAGATTCCTGACCCAGAGACACCCCAGACTCTGGAATAGATTGCCCATACATGTCAAGCAGAGTGCCTCTTTGGCCCTCTTCAAAAAGAACATTGACGATTGGATGGGAGAAAGGAAATTCACCCCGGGGATCACATCAGTCGCCCTGTTAGTAAATAGTGTGGGAAGAAATAGCCAGGGAATTGTTATGGCTAGGCTTGTATTAGCTAGGGCTAATAACCTAGTACCAACCTATGAACCTATATCAAAAAAGATATGCATGTAAACAGCAACACAAATTAAAGATAGAAGGGAGATGGTTCTGAGAAGTTAGGTATTCTATTCTTCCATAGAAACAGTAAAGAAAGATTGGAAAAAGCAGTAGGGTCAAAAATATCAGTGGCATTCAAAAATGCCTAATCCAGACATTTTACAAGTCCAGTGGAAAATAAAGTTTTACTTTCTGTAATATAAGGGGGGGGGCAAAGTTTGGTCTTTGTGGCATGAGCAGCACTTTCCTTTTGCTCCATTGCTTTGATCACTTACTTCAGCTAAGCCCTGCATTTATGCAGTTTGTTCAACTTATAAATGCTCATATTCCTCTACTGATTACTGATCAGCAAGCCTATATAGTCTGCAAACCATTTTGAATGCCTTGAAATTCAGCTTCTTCAGTTTACAGACTTGGACTTCACCACTCAGTTGGATAAGCTGAAACATGCTTTCATGCCAATACATGTATTATAAAAAGGAGAATTTACAGATTAAAGAGGTCATTGGCACTGGACAGCAAAAGCAGTGTCAGTGATGCAACAGCACACTTACCTTTGGTGCAGAAGGCTCCAACACCAGGTAGATCATTTGCTAACACTGCAGTGCTACATGAGGGGTGCTGCACCCCAAAATGTGTCATCCGTCAGATTAGTTGTTAAACGAAGATCCCATAGGCTTGAATTGATGGTAGCTCAAGTGGATGTAAAATATCCCATGGCACCTATTGAAAAGAATAGAGGTTCTTTATTTAAAAAAGGATTATGTACATACTATTTACAAACTTACATATTTACACATGTATACAGTTTACAGATTTCCATTCCTTTGTATTATTTTCGTACAATCATAGATATCTTACTTTTCATAATTGTTAAACTTTTATCTTCATTATCTTACTTAACTTGCACACCTTTTTCTACAACCCCCATCTAATTCTTCTTAAAATTACTGCTAGTCTCCAGTTAACATTATACTTGATTTCATTTAGCTATTCATTCCAAATGGTCCACACAACATAAAATAATTGATCTATTTTACTAACATATTTCTATGGGTGTAATATCCATACATAATTCCATCCATGTTTATTTCATTTACCTCCTTTATATTTTCAAAGAAATTTTCTTTACACAGTTTTCCCACAATTTTGCAAAACTTAGACTTTTTTGTTCTGTAGTTTATTTTTTACCAAAATGTATACAAACTATTTCACTTATTTTTCTTTCGGCTGTTCCCATTAGAGACCGCCACAGCGGATCATCTGTTTCCATTTCTTCCTGTCTGCTGCATCTTGCTGTGTCACACCAACCACCTGCATGTCCTCTCTCACCACATCCATAAACCTTATCTTAGGCCTTCCTCTTTTCCTGTTACCTGGCAGCTCCATCCTTAGCATCCTTTTCCTAATATACCCAGCATCCCTCCTCAGTACTTGTCCAAACCAACGCAATCTCGCCTCTCTGGCTTTGTCTCCAAACCCTCCAATATACTTATTCCTAATCCTGTCCACCCTCATCACACCCATTGCAAATCTTGACATCTTTGACTCTGCCATGTAAAGCTCTGACTCCTGCCTCTGTCTCCAACCCATATAACATAGCTGGTCTCGCTACCCTCTTGTACACCTTCCCTTTCACTCTTACTGGTACTCGTCTGTCACAAATCACTTCTGACACTCTTCTTCACCCACTCCACCCTACCTGTACTCTCTTCTTCACCTCTCTTCCACACTCACCATTACTCTTAACTGTTGATCCCAAGTATTTAAACTCATCCACCTTCACCTTGCTGCATCCTCACCATTCCTCTATTCTCCCTCTCATTCACACACACATATTCTGTCTTAGTCCTGCTGACCTTCATTCCTCTCCTCTCTAGAGCATATCTCCACCTCTTCAGGGTCTCCTTAACCTGTTCCCTACTCTCACTACATATCACAATGTCATCTGCAAACATCATAGTCCACGGGGACTCCTGTCTGATCTCGTCTGTCAACCTGTCCATCACCACTGCAAATAAGAAAGGGCTCAGAGCTGATCCTTGATGTAATCCCACCTCCACCTTAAATGCATCTGTTACTCCCACTGCCAGTCTCACCACTGTCACACTACCCTTGTACATATCCTGTAGCACTCTTACATACTTCTCTGCCACTCCCGACTTCCTCATACAATACCACAACTCCTCTTTAGGCACCCTATCATATGCTTTCTCGAAGTCCACAAAGATCCAATGCAACTCCATCTGACCTTCTCTGTGCTTCTCCATCAACACACTCAGAGCAAACATTGTATCTGTAGTGCTCTTTCCTGGCATGAAGCCATACTGTTGATCACTAATCATCACCTCCCATCTTAATCTAGCTTCTACTACTCTTTCCCATAATTTCATGTTGTGACTGATCAGTTTTATCCCTCTGTAGTTACTACAGCTCTGCACATCACCCTTATTCTTAAAAAATGTGTACCAAAACACGTTTTCTCCACTCCTCGGGCATCTTCTCACTTTCCAAGAATTCATTAAACGGTCTGGTTAAAGATTCCACTGCCATTTCTCCTGAACACCTCCAAGTTTCCACAGGTATGTCATCTGGACCAACAGCCTTTCCATTCTTCATAGCTATGCATACTTCCTCCTTGCTAATCCATTGCACTTCCTGATTCACTATCCCCACATTATCCAAACTTCTCTCTCTCATTCATCAGCCCCTCAAAGTACTCTTTCTATCTGTTCAACACACACTCCTCGCTTGTGAGTACATTACCTGCTGCACATCTTTACTAGCTCGGTCCCTCTGTCTAACCAATTGGTACAGGTCCTTTTCTCCTTCCTTAGTGTCCAGCCTTTCATACAACTCTTCATATGCCTTATCCTTAGTCTTCGCCAGCTGTCTCTTTGCCATGCACCTCTTCTCCTTATACTCCTGTCTACATTCTTCATCTCTCTGACAATCCCACTTCTTCTTCACCAACCTCTTTCTCTGTATACTCTCCTGTACTTCCTCATTCCACCACCAGGTCTCCTTGTCCTCCTCCCTCTGTCCAGATGACACACCAAGCACCTTTCTAGCCATCTTACTAGCTCTGCTGTAGTTACCCAGCTGTTAAACTATTTCACTGTTTTTTTTTTGTACATCATATTTCCCTTTTCTGGAAATTTATTAATCACTAATCTCCATAAAAATTTGGTATTTACTTCCTTATTACACCATGCTTTTGATACTATTATGGTTTTACATTTTTCATTCATTAGCTAACCCCCAAGGATTAACATAATATTGTATCATCATATTTTTTTGTCACACTTCGGTTCATAGGTAGGTACTAGGCTATTAGCCCTGGGGCCTATATAAGCCTAGCCAAAAAGATTCCCTGGCTTTTGCAACCCAAGAAAATTATTTTCCTGTGCCCCTGTTGACCAGAGCCACAGCAGTGATTCCCGGGGAGAATTTCCTATCTCCCATCCAATTGTCAAGATTTTTCTTAGAGGAGCTCTGTTTGACATGAATGGGCACTCTGTTCCAAAGCATGGGAAGTCTCTGGGACAGGAATCTATCCCTCCAGCATGTTCTGTTTATTATGGTGACAAGGTTTAGGTCCCTGGAGCATGTGGCGTGGAGAGATTGGGTTTTTTTTTAAGTGTAGCATGTCCAGCAGATCTGGGTTTGACATGGCTTTGTATGTTAGGCATAGCTCACCTCTGAGTAGGTGATATGCGACGGAGTAGAGCTGGAATTTTTTTGAGATGGTCTGCATATGGTATCTGTTTGAGGCCGGTAATCCTCTTAATGAGGTATTTCTGTGGCCCTTCTAGTTGTAGATGTCTTGCGAGGTACATGCCAAATGGGGCATTGTACTCTATAATGGGTCTAATGAGGGATGAGTAGAGAGGAACGACGACCTATTTTTTTCTGGAAGAGAATCCCTTAGTGATGAGGTGTGCCATGTAGGAGGATTTTCTGACTGCTGTGGCAATGTGATTATCAAAGGAGAGACTGCTGTCCACCTGTGTCCCAAGGTCTCTTATCACACTTTCGGTGTTTAGTAGGCTACCACCTATGTGGTAGTTCATGGGTACAGTGTTTTTCCCAAAGGGGATGACAATACACTTTTTGGCATTGAGCTTGAAGCCATGACTTTGACACCAGGCATCAGTCTCAGTGAGACCCCTTTGTAGAATGTCCACATCCTTAGACGATTCTTTCCTCTCATTTTGTATTTCATCACTTTCTATTTTCCATAAGATATTTTTTTCTTTTTAACATCTCATTACTTCATTTCAACATACTTTCCTATTTTGAATTTTCTAACATATTCCAATGTTAGTTATCTTGTTATTTATTTCATTTTTATTTTACATTTGTTTACCAGGAAAGGACAACTGGGTCAAATGGCCCATTTTCAGAAGAGGCCCAGGGAGAAAAGCTCCATTGCAAAGGAATAGAGGTCATACATTATATACACTTACAAGTACAGGTGAGATGAATTATGCAATACATATTATAGATGTGAATGGTTCGGCTGTAAAGTTAATAGCATGAAATAGCATATATTTTACAAATGAAGACATGAAATAATGTATAACGGGAGGAAACAAGCAGAGTGAATATCAATATTGATGCAAGCATGCTTCTGATTACTACTGCTGTACAATGTAGTAACAGACTGGATAAAGAACAGTTGAGGTTAAGTACTATAGAGGAGAGAAATGGGTAAGAAAAAGGGGAGGGGGACTGATAAGAGAGACAGGGATAGTATACAAGGGTGGGATGTTGAGCCAGGATTGATCAACCAGGCTTAGTACAAGAGTTATATATAGTTGTACTTCAGTAAATTTACTACTAGCATTTCATTTGTGTCATTTATCTAAAATAAAACTTTATATAAATTCAGAGAAATTGCATAAGCAATTGGGTTTATTAATCCTAAACCTCCCATAATCCTTGTCCCATATGCAAGACTCCTCTCTTCACTTGTTTCAATCTTGAACCCCATATAAATGAAAACAAATACTTTTATTTCTTTTTCATAGATTATTAGCAACACATAGACACTAAATGTGTCTACTTCACGTTGTCGAAGGCCGACAATATCGAAGCTGATATTGTCGGCACCAGATTAGCAAAAGCAAAGAAAATCGAATGTTTAAATGGAAATCTCCATAAGGGAAGATTTCTGTTTAGTTCAATGTAGTGCTGTCTCGGAGTTGGTATATTTAAGCAGGGGGTAAGTTTTTATTTATCTTTGTTTTAGGCTTTTTTTTTTTTTTTATCTTTCGATGTTTCAGAATTTGATGATATGGTGTCAACCATATCAGATTCGATATTCTGAAACTTCGATAAGATAATATAGATGCCACTAAATATGTAGTATTTTGCAGTATAACTGAATTAAAATAAATCTTTTTATTAAATAATTCCTTGTATGATTTTGAAAAACAACAAAGCTGTTTTATTGCATCTATCATCATATTCCATTATTCCTCACTTTACATCTTTTATCCCCAAGTCTTATTCCTAACACAGAGATTCCTTTTCAGAAAGATGCTCCTCCTATCTTTACTATATCACCCAGTCCTTTACTTTTTTTATTTAAAATCATGCCTATTATATTTAAAAATTGATGTCAGTAACCTATAACTTTCGTCCAGACTTTGTTTTTTGTATAATATCATCTGCATAAGTAAACATGACAGAATGTGTATCCCTTCATTGGTAATATAAGTAGCGACTCTCATGGAAATTTACATCTTTGACTAATACATATAAGGCAAATAATATACTACTCATAGGACATCCCTCATACATTCCATTCTTTATATCTATTTCTATGTTTAACCATCCATTCACTAAAATTATTTTTATGTACAGAACAATGTATATCAGTCTCATCAGTCCTGTTTAAAATATCTGCAGTTTCCTTTAAATTATGGATAATTTCTTAGATCCTTTTTACTTTAAACTACATATGTATTTTCCATAATACTTTTCATTTTGCTTTCCATTCACTTCTGAATTATTTTCATACAAATCTTATCTGTATTGTTCAATACTATAGATCTCCAATTTTCAATGTTATTTTTATCTTCATTTTTCCATACAAATTTAGGTATAACACTGCATAAATCTTATAGGTTCATAGGTTCATAGGTTCATACTAGGCTATCTGCCCAAGGGCATTTATAAGCCTAGCCCATAGTTATGTGGCTTTCGCCACCCCTTTAGTTTGAATAAAAACTATGCCTATCATTTTTCTGTGCCTCTGTCAAGCAGTGACACTGAAGTAATCCCTGGGGTATATCTGCGATCTCCCATCCATTGGTCAAGATTCCTCTTGAACAAGGCCAGCGAGGTGCTCTGCCTCACATGTACCGGGATTTTGTTCCACAGCATAGGGAGTCTCTGGGTGATGAATCTGTCCCTCCAGCACGTTCTATTTATAACCGTGTCAAGGTTTAAGTCTCCCGCCCTTGTGGTTCTGAGGGATCTAGATTTTTGAGGTGAAGCATATTCATCAAATCTGGGTTTGACATGGCCTTATATGTCAGGCACAGGTCACCTCTGAGCAAGCGGTATGAGACTGAATAAAGCTGGAGTTCTTTCAGTCGGGCAGCATAAGTCATATTTTGAGGACCCTTTATCCTTTTGGTGAGGTTCTTTTGGCGCCTTTGAAGCTGCATGAGGTGTGTGGACAGATACATTCGAACGGGCATTGTACTCAATCATAGGTCTAATGAGTGATGAGTACAGGGGGACGATGACCTCCCTTGATCTAGATGTGAATCCCTTCATCATCAGGTGGGCAATATAGAAGGTTTTCCTAACTACTTTAGCAACATGAGTGTCAAACGAAAGACTACTGTCAACTCGGGTCCCCAGATCCCTGATGACTTTTTCTGTGCTCAGTGGATTGTCACCTATATGGTAGCTAGGGGTAACGTTGTTTTTCCCGAAGGGTATGACTATGCATTTTTTGGCGTTTAACTTCAGGCCATGGCTCTGGCACCAGTTATCCGTTTCTGTGAGGCCCTTCTGGAGGATATCTGTGTCAGATGTGTTTTCGACTATGGCGCCCAGTTAGCAGTCATCTGCAAACTTTGTCAGCCATAACCCTCCTGTGTTTGCTTGTACTTCAGAAAAGTAGATGCCGAACAAGAGTGGACCCAGGACTGAGCCCTGTGGGACACCACTTGTGACAGGCTTTGAGTCTGACATGGCTCCAGCAACTCTGACCCTGTGGGTTCTGTCGCTTAGCCAGTTTGCAACCCATCTTGTGATGTATGGGTTTACATTCAAGCTGATGAGTTTTTCGATGATACCTGAGTGGGGTATTGTGTCGAAGGCCTTTGCCAGGTCGAGGTAGGCTGTATGGACTGCCTTTCCCTCATCAATGGCCTTGGTGACTGTCTCGAAAAGTCAACCAAGTTTAAGAGGCAGGATCTGCCTTTGACAAAGCCAAACTGGGTTGGATCCAAAGTCTGCAAGTTCCCTATGTCTTTATTTATGAGTTCCATTATGATCCTCTCCATGGCTTTGCAGATAAGGCTTGTCAAGCTAATGGGGCGGTAATTTCCAGGGTCTGTGGAGGCACCGCCCTTATGAAGTGGGACCACAGTTGCCGTGCGCCACTCCTTGGGTACGTATCCTGAGGTGAGGCTAAGATTAAACAGCTGTCCTAACTGTGGGTTTCCTCGTTGAGTTCATGAAGCACACAGCCGGGGACACCATCCGGTCCCATGAATGCTGTGTTTTTTGCCTTAGTGAGGGCAGTTCTCACCTGGGCGTTGGAGATGTTTCGGGCCCTACAATCCTCTGGAATAGATATCTCTCCTTTTGGCCGCGAGGGCGCGGAGAAGTTTGCACTGAACCTGTCAGCCAGTATGTTAGCAATGTGTGTAGGTTCAGTAATTTTCACATCATTTTGAACTAATTCTGAGCATATCTGGGAGTTTCCTCGTAGGTTTCTAACATAGCTAAAGAAGGCCTTATGATTGTCTTTAGAGTCCTTGGCGATTTTTCTCTCAAAATTTGCCTTTGATGATTTTATGAGAGCTCTTAGTTTTTACTTATAATGATCAAAGGTGTCTTACCTTTCAAGGATTTTGCTCTGTCTTGTAGTAGCTTCCTCCTTTTGTTGTAGAGCTTGTTTATGGCTGGGGTCCACCAGACTGGACGCTTGCCTTTGGTACAGAGAGTCTTAGTTTTGTTTGGGATTGCCTGATCCATGCAGTCCTGTAGGTGCTGGTAGAAGGCATTTGTAAGTGATTCAGCGGTTTGAGTAATGTTTACCACTGGCTCAGGGGCCTTAAAGGAGACCACACTAGTTTTTAGAAGTGTGAAATCGGCTTTTGAGAAGTTTTTCACTGTGGTCTTTTTGTTTCAGGTGGGGCGGGATGAGGACCTCCAGCGAGATTAGTTTATGATCTGATCTCACCAGTGAGGGGTATACTTCGGTGTTGAACATTTTGATCCCATGTTCGTGATGATGAGATCAAGTATGTTTTCACCTCTTGTGGGGATGGTGACTAGTTGTTCCATGGCATTTGAGTTTATGAACTCCAGGAATCTTTGGGTTAGAGTGTTCGGGCTTGAGTAGTGTTCCCAGTCTATATTAGGGTAGTTGAAGTCACCTAGTATGATGGTGTTTGGAGATACATTTATCCCCTCCAATGTTTTCAGGAAGGCCATGTGAGGTTCCTGAGTTTGAGAGGGTGGCCTGTAACATGCTACAAATTGCAGAGCAGTCTTGCCTATGGTTAATTGCACCTGGATGGTCTCCGATGCATCGTGCGTTGCCACCAACCTTGAGGTGTGGGTGTCCTTTATGAATATGGACACCCCCTCCTTTCTTGGTGTTGTCCGGATTTTGGGGCCGGAACGCATGATATGAGGTGAAACCTGTTAGTGCTGGGGTGCTCTCAGGAGCCTTGAACCAGGTTTCTGTCACAGCACAGACATCGATGTTCTCCATATTGAGAAGGGCCTCGAGTGCGTGCATCTTGAGATTGAGACTTCTGGCATTAAGCAGCATTACCCTTAGTTTTTTTCCTTTTTGGTGTTCTAGGGTGGTAGGTTTAGAATTTGAGCCTTGCCTAAAAGGCACTATGGGGTGGCAAGAGCCTTTGCCAATATCCGGAAGCCCAGGGGTGACAGGTGCAAGCCGTCCCTTGCGAAGCAGCGTGGCTTGTCCAGCATGTCATCCCAGGCAGACAGACATTGGATCCCCTTTGAATGACACCAGAATTTAAGCCAATTATTAAAGCTGATCATCTTATCACTGTATTGTGGCATCATTCTAGGTGAAGGTAGGATACTGCTCAAGGTCAGGGTCATACCTGCCTGGGCTACATAATCAGAGAGCTCCTCGGCGTCCCTTTTCATGTAGTCCAAGGAGGTGCGTCTCAGGTCGTTGACACCAGCGTGGACAATGACTGAGTCGTACTTGTACCTGCTGTTGAGAGACCTGAGTGCTTGCGTTATGTGGCGGATTCTAGCGCCCGACAGGCAGCTTACTGTGACCTTCTCCTTACTCAGTCTGGTGGCGGGACGTCAGTGTGTCTGACTATGGAATCACCAATGACAAGTGTGTCTGGCATTTTGTTTGGCCTTAAGGGCTGTGACTGTTTGACACTCTGACTGTGTGGTCTATGTGTTGCATGTGTTGGGTCGTGAGGTGGTAGTTGTTTGGGTGTCTGCTTTGGTGGCCTCTACTGTTTTTGTAAATTTTGATCAGAGCCTCCAGTATGTCTTTGTGTGAGTATGTGTATGATTTGAAGTTGTGATGGTACCATGTGTGACTGGGTATGTATTGTGTGTGGTTACCTTCTCCTCCTGTCTGGTCTTGCCAGTCCTATGTTGAGAGAGCTCAGCCTCCAGTTTGGCCGTATAGTTGCATCTCTCGCATGTATTTGTGTTTTGTGGGAGAAGGAGAGGATTGTCTGTGTACATGAGGCAATTGTAACATTGCCTCAATATTCCCAGGTTCACCAGTTGAGCTGGATAGGACACTAGCAACTGATCCCTCGACATACTAGAAGTAGTAGATAAAGAACTTTCAAAGGACTCCGGGGAAGTGGGTTTTAGGCTGGTGGGGTACTATCTATAATAAGAGTGCTTTATCAAGGTGCAAGTACTGTAGGAGTAAGTGCTAGGCTTTACAGATAGAGAATAGTCTACTTGGGAATCAAGTAGAGATGAACTTTTCAGTTATAGGATATGCTGGTTAGATCAGCAGTACAGTTTAGCGTGTTTTATAGCAGGGGGCTGAAGGGAGCTAGGAATTGGCCCAAAACGACCAATGGACTACTAGTTTCTGGCTGAAACTTCACCAAATCGGACAAAAAGGCCGCTCAGTGCTTCCCACTCCCACTGGTAAGCAAAGAAACTTCCCTCCTTCCTAATAAGGCAATGGATCAGTAACAGGAACTAAAAACAAAGCCCAGGGATCAGCAACTCTGAAACTGGACTACTCTAGTTCAGTAAAGTGGGAAAACAAGAGATTTTTTTGTTTTATTACAGAGATAAGGAAAAAAACAGACAGTAATCGGACAAAAAGGCCGCTCAGTGCTTCCCACTCCCACTGGTAAGCAAAGAAACTTCCCTCCTTCCTAATAAGGCAATGGATCAGTAACAGGAACATACTTGAAAACTTCATTTAACCACTCATTCATAACTTTTCAGAAGTATTTTTTTGCCAGTCTATACAATTCTTAAAAAAATTGTATCCAATTCCATCTGAACCCAAAACAGACTACAAATTAACTTGTCTAAGTACATTATCTGATTCATATAAGGAATTCTCATTTTCCTATTCTTTATTTTCTTCTATCAATTTTTTAACATTACCTTTTTTGTAGTTTCTTTCTATCTTGAAATATTTTCTTTGCAAGGTTTATTATGATATTTATAATTAGTTCCTGAGATGATCTTACCTCTCCTCTATCATCTTTCATTTCTTTCATCAGACTAGTATTTTAACTATGCTACACAATTGAGCCAATACCTCTTCTTTTTAACTTGTAAATAATACATTTGCTTAAATAATAACTCTCTTTCTCGTGATTCTTTTAATGAATTCTCTGTGATGTCACATAGCATTATCTAGCATTCCTTTCTGGATCCTTTAAATCATCCATGCACAGTGTTTTATAATTTGTTTTTTCTGCTTTCTTAAATCTGGCATTTGTAAAATTGTTTCTCAGCCCATTCGTTTTGTTCTGCAGTTAGGCTGCTCGTGTACTTGCCGCTTGCTCAGGTCTAGTTGTTTTCCACCTTGGGTGCCCTCATACTACTGTAGTACAGCCATGCTACCTCCCTTATAAGGAAGACATCCAGGGTCTGCCTAAAACCCTTGGCTCCATCAGCATTCTACTGAACATCTCCCTATCCCAAGGCCAGCTGTGTGTATGTGTTATTTTTTTGTAATACATGCTCATTAGTTATTTTAGTTACTTGTTCTGACAGCCTACATTGCATAAGCTAGCAGCCTACTGCAGTCTTCAACCTGCACACCCTCCCCATCTATTTTGCTACTTTCCTTGCCTTTTTGTAAGTGAAATCATCTTTAACACTTTTTCGCCACTAGGTGGCAGTAGATATACATCCACTCTCTGTACCATTAGCTCACCTAAGTAGCAGCCCCAGCGCTTTTAGGGTTCTTTCCTCTGTACTCTTTATTTTTTTTGGTTTTAATTACTAGTAGCTCTTTCCTTAGAGTATCGGGCAACATTTAAAATCAATAACTAGTGATTCACTTACATGCAGCTCTGTACTGCACTAGTAGTGACTGAATCACTGATTGCTTTTTTTGGGCTCCATTTCTTCTCCTCTGCTCTACCCAGTCTGTTTGCCTTCTGGGCTCACTCCGATTCTCTACCCTGCCCCCAGTTCCCACCATTCTGCTGCACCACTACACTTATGCCCCCATAACCACGACCACTCCAAAATCACCCTATCTCAATTGTCCCCATCCACCTATTCATCAGACTCTCCCTTAGCCACTCCCTACCAGTAACCTTCCCCCTTCATTCCCAATCTCCTTTCCCCCTGCCATTTCTTTCTCTCATTCTACCCTACACCACAGACCAATCAATACCATCACCAGTTCCCAAACTCTAATTTCCACCCTTCCCTACATTAAACTAATACCCATTTAACCACTATACTATTTAAGCCTATACTAACTCTACCCCTAATAGGTTCATAGGTAGGTACTAGACTATTCTCCCCAGGGCCTATATAAGCTTAGCCAAAAAGGACTGACTTTCGCCACCCAAGAAAATTATTTTTGTGCCCCTGTCGAGCAGAGCCACAGAGGTTATCCCCGGAATGAATTTCCTATTTCCCATCCAGTCATCAAGATGTTTCTTGAAGAGTGCTAATGAAGAGCTTTGTTTGATATATATAGGTAGTTCCAAAGTATGTGAAGTCTCTGGGACAGGAATCTATCCCTCCAGCATGTTCTATTTATTGTAGTGACAAGGTTTAGGTCCCTAGAGCATGTAGCTCGGAGGGATTGGGATTTCTTTAAGTGGAGCATGTCCAACAGCTCTGAGTTTGACATAGCTTTGTATGTTAGGCAGAGGTCGCCTCTGAGTAGGCGATATGCGATGGAGTAAAGCTGGAGTTTTTTGAGACGGTCTGCATAAGGCATCTGTTTGAGGCTGGTAATCCTCTTTGTGAGGTATTTCTGCGGCCTTTCCAGTTGAAGTAGATGTCTTGTGAAGTACATACCAAAAGGGGCGTTGTACTCTATAATGGGTCTAATGAGTGACGAGTAGAGGGGAACGATGATCTCTCTTTTCCTGGATGAGAAACATTTTGTGATGAGATGTGCCATGTAGAAGGATCTCCTGACTACTGTGGCGATGTGATTATCAATGGAGAGACTACTCTCCACCTGTGTCCCAAGGTCTCTTATCACACTTTCAGTGTTACGTAGACTACCACCTGTGTGGTAGCTCATGGGCAAAGAGTTTTTACCAAAGGGGATGGCAATGCACTTTTTGGCATTGCGCTTGAAGCCATGGCTTTGACACCAGGCATCTGTCTCCATGAGGCCCTTTTGTAGGATGTCCCCATCATTAGGAGTTTCAGTTATGGCTACTAGTTTGCAGTCATCTGCGTACTTCGTTAGCCAAAGACCTTCTGTGTTAGCCTGTACTTCAGAAAATTAGATACCAAACTGGAGAGGACTCAGGACTGAACCTTGTGATAATATACTTGTCATTGGTCTGAAGTAGGATTTGGAGTCTGCTACATTCACAGTGTGGGCTCTGTCAGTGAGCCAGTTGGCAACCCATCTTGTGAAATAGGGATTTATACCTAGTTTAGTGAGTTTATCTATAATTCTAGAGTGGGGATGGTGTCAAAAGCCTTAGCGAGATCTTCATAGGCTGTGTGAACCACCTTACCCTCATCTACAGTTTTGGTGACTGCTTCAGAGAAGTCTATGAGGTTTAGGAGACATGATCTGCCTTTTACAAACCCGAACTGGGTGGGGTCCAGAGTTTGGAGATTACCAATGTCTTTGAGTATAAGATCCATGATGGTACATTCCATGGCCTTGCAGACCAGGCTCATTAGGCTAATGGGGTGGTAGTTCCCGGGGTCCATGGTGGCTCCCCCTTTGTGGAGTGGGATAACAGTCGATGTGCACCATTCAGTAGGCACAAAGCCTGAGGTGAGGCTATGATTAAACATGGTGCTTAAGTGGGGTGCCATTTCATTCTGCAGTTCGTGTAGAATGCAGCCTAGGATGTTGTCAGGTCCCATGGATGCTGTGTTCTTGGCTTTGGAGAGTGTGTTTTTTACCTGTGCAGGCATGATTACAGGAACTTTGCATTCTTCCAATATAGAGATAGGCCCTTTAGGGGGTGAAAGGGGGTAAAGGTAGCACTGAACCTATCTGCCAGGATGTTGGCAATATCACTTGGTTCTGTATATTTAGTGCCATTGTGCTGTAACTCAGAGCAGATCTGAGTGTTGCCATTGAGATTCTTGACATAGCTATAGAATGCTTTGTGGTTGTCTTTAGAATCGGTGGCAATTTTGTTTTCGTAACTAGCTTTGGAGGATTTTATTAGGGATCTCAGCTTCTTACTGAGGCTGACCAGGGAGTTCCTCCAATCATGGGATTTTACTCTCTTTTGCAACAGTTTCTTTCCTCTGTTGTAGAGTTTGTTTATGGCAGGGGACCACCAGATTGGCTTCCTTTTTTTGGAGGATAGCATCTTGGTTCAGATGTTCTTCATCTCACATTGCTGCAGTCCTTACACTTGGGTAGTCCGCTGTCCTCGATCGGCCCGAATATCAAAGTATTAGGCTGACGTCGGTCAAGGCGCTTAAGACTGACATCAGAACGTCAGGGTACAAATGCGCATGACCGACGTCATATCCTCAGTCTTTTTTGCCGCATGGTCCGATGCAGAAGCAGCGTTGCAAGTGCCGTTCGGCGTTCTGAAATTTTTCGAATTCGGAGTTTCAGACTGAGTCAAAGTTGGCTAAGTACCCCGTTGGGGAATATTTTTGTTTTTTCTTGCCTCAGTGGTTTACCGGATGTCAGAAAAAGTGAATAACTGTATTTCTTGTGGGAAGCAGATACCGCATAGAGATTATCATAGTTTGTGTATTCCTTGTTTGGGGCCTGAGCACGACGTTGTTGGGTGTCGCTTTTGTGCTAGGTTTAATAAGCGCACTATTAAGCGAAGGTTAGATTGTGCCAGGTTGGTCTTTGGGAAGCGGTGCAATTACAATATGCCGTCGGATGCTCCGACGCCCGCTTCTTCGAAGAAGCGCAAAGACAAAGCAGCTAAACCCAGACAAGAAGAGTCGTCCGTACCGGACGCCGGTTCTTTGGAGGCTTCAGTGGAACCGGTGGTTCCGCCGGCGGCTTCTCTGGAGTCCCAGGGGGAGACTTTGATTTTGCAAGATGTGGCCTCTCAGGAGGCAGGCCAGGCTGAAGGGGCTTCTCAGGTTACTGTACTCCCCTCCCTTCCTAGGGTGGTTAGGCCCTCTCCTTCTGTTTCCAAGGCTTCTCCCAGAGTCAGGCCAGGTTTAGCTTCTGTTGGTGTCACTCCTAGTTCTTCAGGATCTGTGCCCAAGAAGCACATGCTCAAAATGGCAGAGGATTTAATTACTTTGATTAGAGGTTCTTTGCCCCCTCCTGATAAGAGGCCTAGGGTGGAACCAGAGTTGGGGAGTTTTGAGCAGGTTTCTGATGTTTCAGAGTCTTCGGCTGAAGACTTGCAGGAGTATTCTCCTTATTCTGATTCGGATGTGGATGATTCTACTCCTTCTGCTTCTCCTCCAGAGGATTTTTCTTTTTCAGAGACTCTTCATTCTATGAGGGAACATTTTAAATGGGAAGGTCAGGACTTCTCTGATTCCAGGAAAAGGCTTAGGGAATTTTAGCTTTTACCCCAGCATAGGCCTTTGGCTATTCCTCCTGTTCTGGATGTTGTGGAAGATGTGTTTGCAGAGGCTTCACTTAATCCTGATTCTTTGCCTCCTGCTCCTGTTAAACCGGACAGGTATTATAGGGTGCCTGAAGCTCATAAATATCTGTATAAGAGTCCTAGGGCAGACCCAGAAACAGTTAGTCAGGGGCCTAAGGGTGTCAAAGCCTCTGTGGTAAAAAATCTGGTTCCTCCAGATAAAGAGGCCAGAGCTTTGGATAGATGGGGAAAGAAAGTCTATACTTCTTCCACCTTGGCTATGAGGGCTTTGAATTGCCAGTTTCACATGTTGAAATATCAAAACTATCTTCTTTCTCAATTGAAGTCTAAGGTAGATGCTCTGGCGGAAGGTATTGAGTGTAAAGAATTACAAGATTTGGTACATGTTTCTGAACAAGTGGGTAAGCATTCTTTACAAGGTGGATTTGATGCTGTACAGGCCTCGTCTAGGGTAGCTGCCACTGGGTCAGTTCTTCGTAGGCACGCCTGGCTGAGGGATCAGAACTTATCTGACCATGTTAAGACAAGGATTTTAGATGCTCCTTTACAGTCTGATGTATTGTTTGGTTCACCTGTGGAGGCAGTTTTAAAGAAAATGGAAGACAAGGCTAAGTCTATGCAGACTGTTAAAGATTTTTTGCAAGTTCAGCCTCCGAAGTTTAGTAGGAATTGGCCTGCTAAGGGGTGGACGTACCCTTCTTATGATTCACAGTCTAGGGGAAGATCTAGACGTGGTAGGGGTAGAGCTCAGAGCTCTTTCAGACCTAGAACAGGGAGTTCTCCTGCGCAGTCTTCGGGTGAGGGCAGGGGCCAGTCCTTTCGTAAACAGGCCCAATGACCTACCTTTTCAGCTGCCAGAGCCTTCTTGTCTGGCAGCACCTTTGGGAGGAAGGTTGGCACTCTTCAAAGAAAATTGGAGCTTGATTACCCAGGACAAATGGGTATTGGATATTATACACCAAGGTTACAGGTTTTATTTCCATACCTTGCCTCCTTTCAAAGGCATGCCAGACGTTCCTCCTCAGCAAAGAATAGAGGCTCACAAACAAATTTCTCTGCTGCTGCAAATAGGGGCCATACAGCCGGTCCCTCTGCCAGAAGTAGGCCTAGGATTTTATTCTCGCCTGTTACTAGTACCAAAGAAGGGGAACACGTGGAGACCAATTTTGGATTTATCTATCCTCAACACTTATCTGGACATTCCCAAGTTCAAAATGTTGACGTTACAACAGCTTTTACCTCTGCTGGGCAAAGATCACTGGATGGTGACTCTGGATCTCAAGGAAGCTTACCTTCATGTTCCTATCAGGCTAAGTTGCAGGAAGTATCTGCGTTTTCGAGCTGGGACTTCTCATTATCAGTTCTCTGCATTGCCCTTTGGCTTATCTACTGCGCCCAGAGTGTTCACAAAGGTTCTGGCTCCAGTGATAGCTTTCTTCAGGCTAAAAGGAATACAAATCTATCCTTATTTGGACGATTGCCTGATTCTGGCCAAAGGAAGGACGAGCTTCTTCATCATTTGCAATACGTGATAGCAGTGCTAAGATGCCTGGGGTATTCTGTGAACGAAATAAAGTCCAGTCTAGTACCCTCTCAAGACATGTGCTTTCTGGGTGTGAGACTGAATACAGCATCCCAGATGGCCTTTTGACCCCGGACAAACAAAAGAATCTTGCTCTTTACTTCCATCAATTGTCTCATCAGTCCAGGCTGACTGCAAGGACAGTCCTTCAAGCCTTGGGGTTCATGGCATCTTGTATTCTGGTGCTTCCCAATGCCAAACTGCATATGAGGAAGCTACAATGGTATCTCAAAATGTATGGACACAGCACTGCCAGGATATGGACACTGTCATTCAGATAATACCTTGCATTCAAAAGGAATTTTTGTGGTGGGCTCAGGAATGTCACCTAAACAAGGGACTCTCTGTGACCCGGCCAGAGGCGAGTCAGATTCTAACGACAGATGCCTCAGACAAAGCTTGGGAGCTCATCTAAATGGAAAGTGGATACAAGACACGTGGCCTGCCAGACTACAACATCTACATATCAACTTGAAGGAGATGTTAGCAGTCCAATTTGCATTAATAACTTTCAAGGATTTACTTCTTCCAGGGCAGGTGTTGGTTCTAACAGACAACACAACTGTCATGTGGTACATCAACAAGCAAGGGGGAACACATTCTTATCCTCTATGCAGACAAGCAATGATTTTGTGGGAGACTGCTCTCAGTTTACAGCTCAATCTTCAGGCAAGGTTTCTGCCGGGAGCACAGAACTCCTTAGCAGATGTGTTGAGCAGACGAATTATGGATCCCCACGAGTGGAAATTGGATCCTCATGTATTTCAGAAATTGACAGTGTCATGGGGAACTCCAGACATAGATCTGTTCGCTTCTCCACTAAATTACCAGCTGCCAAAGTTTTGCACAAAAAGGTTTCATCCCACAGCTTGGAAAGTGGATGCTCTTTCTTTCAATTGGAGCAATCTTCATGTGTATGCCTTTCCACCTCTGCGCCTCCTTCCAAAGGTACTACTAACGGTCAGACAGGACAAGCCAAAGATGATTCTAATAGCTCCAGATTGGCCTCGACAGCACTGGTACCCATTACTGAGAAGTCTGGTTCGGGAGCCTCCATGGCTTTTGCCTTCGATTCCACACCTGCTGTCTCAAGAGAACAGTCATTTGCTCAATGTCAAACTTCACTCTCTTCACCTAACAGCCTGGCATATTCTGTTTTAAACCCTGGAGGGTCTCAGCTTCCGCAGCAAGTTTTGAATGTTATTTTGGAGGCCAGAAGGCCTAGTACAAGGAAAGTATACGCAGATAAATGGAAGAGATTTTTATTTTGGAGTGCAGCAAAGGACTTTGATGTTGCTAAGCCTAATTTAAGCGTGGCTCTTCAATATCTTGCTGAGTTACTGGACAAAGGATTGTCCTTCTCTTCTATTAAGATTCATGCTGCAGCAATTTCTGCTCACTATGACTGTGATCCACCATTGTTTTCTCATCCTTTGTTTAAGAAATTCCTTAGAGGGGCAAAGAATATAAGACCCCCACGAAGAGCTCCTACTCCTGCTTGGGATCTCAATTTTGTGTTGGAGAAACTTACTCTACAACCTTTTGAGCCTGCAGCTACTGCCGAGTTGAAATATTTATCATGGAAGACTGCTTTTTTGTTGGCCATTACCTCTGCGAGAAGGGTTTCTGAATTACAGGCCCTTATGGCAGTTGAGCCTTTCTTAATTTTCCATAAGGATAGGGTATCTTTACGTACTAATCCTTCCTTTATGCCTAAGGTGGTTTCTAGTGTGGCCTTAAACCAAGCTATTCATTTGCCTACTTTTTATGCAAACCCCAAAATAAAGGGGAGAAGATTTTGCACACCTTGGATATACACAGGCAGTTGAGATATTATTTGAGCAGAACTAAAGGGTTCAGGCAGTCTCAGCAGTTGTTTGTTTCTTTTGCTTTGGGTTCTCAGGGCAAGCCTGTGTCAAAACAAACTATTTCTAAGTGGATTGGATTTTGTATTGCTTTCTGTTATTCCCATCATGGTAAGGAGATCCCAGCTGGGATTAGGCCTCATTCCACTAGAGCTACTGCCACTTCTACAGCTTTTTTAAGGGGGGTGGCAACTAAAGATATTTTGGAGGCAGCTACTTGGAGTTCAGTGCATACTTTCTCTAAGCATTACCACCTTCCACTTTACTCTAAATCTAGGGCTGGATTTGCCACTGCTATTTTACAGGGCATTTTGGCAGCCCCTACTACTTTATAGTTTTGCCATCCTCCCTTACCTCTGCTTTGGGATTCTACCCAAGTGTAAGGACTGCAGCAATGTGAGATGAAGAACATAGTACAGTTTTGTACCTACCATAAATGTAGATGTTCGAAGATCCACATTGCTGCAGTCCAATTTACCCTCCCTCCTTCCCCTCTGTTGTTAGAGGCGGTTGTGTGGTTTGGATTGTATATTTTGTACATATTGTATATACTGTTCATATGATTAGTGCAAGGATGGTTGGTTGTTTTTTGCTGTCTTTTGGTTTTGACCTTTCTGTTTAGGGTCTTCTGACATCTGGGGCAAGAAAAGACTGAGGATATGACGTCGGTCATGCGCATTTGTACCCTGACGTTCTGATGTCAGTCTTAAGCGCCTTGACCGACGTCAGCCTAATACTTTGATATTCGGGCCGATCGAGGACAGCGGACTACCCAAGTGTAAGGACTGCAGCAATGTGGATCTTCGAACATCTACATTTATGGTAGGTACAAAACTGTACTTTAGGGATAGCACGATCCATGAGCTAGTGTAAGTGCTTATAAAATGCATTTATGTAGGATTCAGCAGTTGTACCTCTATTGCCCATCTGCATGGGTGTCGTGTAGTTTGTCACTTCTGTCTTAAGAAGTTGGCTTTGGAGAAATTTTTTATGGTGGTTTCCCTAATGGGGTTTGGGGGCAGGATGAGGATGTCTAGGGTGATTAGCTTGTGGTCGGATCTGACCAACGAGGAATTGACCTCTGGTTTGGAACACCGGTCAGCCATGTTGGTAATGACCAGGTCTAGGATATTGCTGCCCCCAGTTGGGGGTATGGCTAAGTTGATCCAAGGCATTGGAATTTATGAATTCCAGAAAACGTTGAGCAAAAGAGTTGGTACATGAGTAGTTTTCCCAGTTAATGGTGGGGTAGTTGAAATTGCCCATTATTAGGGTGTTGGGAAGTACCCTAATATTTTCCAGTGTATGAAGAAATGAGAAGTGGGAATCCTGGGGCATGGTGGGGTATCTGTAGCAAGTTACAATTTGGATTGCGGTCTTGCTCAGAGTTAGTTGCACTTGGATAATATTGGATGCATTATGCTGAGCAACTAGCCTGGAGGTGTGGATATCCTTAATGAATATGGACACTCCTCCACTTTTAGTGTTTTGGTCCAGGTTAGGTGGCCGAAAGGTGTGGTATGAATTATAGCCTGGTAATGCAGGGGTGCTCTCTGGAGCCTTGAACCAGGTCTCTGTCACTGCACATATGTCAATGCTCTCCATTTTAAGGAGTGCCTCGGGTGAATGCATTTTGAGGTTTAGACTTTTAGCATTGAGTGACATTAACCTCAGATTTTGCTTGCTTGTACCTGTTAAGGTGGTGAATTTGTCATTTGAACCTTGCCTAAAAAAGGCACTATAGGGGTGGCAAGAGCCTTAGCCAGTATTCGGAACCCCAAGGGTGACAGGTGCAGGCCATCTCTGGCAAATCATCATGGTCTGTTGATCATGTCATCCCAGGCAGACAGATACTGGATCCCCTTAGAATGACGCCAGAAGCTTAGCCAATTGTTGAAGTCAGTCATTTTGTCGTTGTACTGTGGTATCATTCTGGGTGATGGCACGATGCTACTCAGGGCTAGGGTCATACCTGCCTGTTCTACAAGATTGGAGAGCTCCTCCATGTCTCTCTTCATGTAGTCCAGGGAGGTACATATCGGGTCATTCACACCAACATGGGCAATGACAGAGTCATATTTGTACTTGTTGTGGAGTGACTTGAGTGCGTGCTTTATGGCTTTATGTCATGGATCCTGGCACTTGACAGTAGTTTTCTCCTTGTTTAGCCTGGTGAGTGGAACATCAGTGTGCCTGACTATAGAGTCCCCTATGACTAGAGGGTACATTTTTATGCCTTATGGGCTGCGGTTGAGTGGCTCAAAGAGTTTGTAGGCTGTGTCTCATTTGGGTTGTGTTGGGGGATGGCAGTTGCTTGTGTTTCTGCGTTGGAGATCTCTGTTGTTTGAGCAGATTTTTATTGAGAGCCTCCGTGAATGTAGGTGTGCATTTTGTGTTTGTGTGTGTGTTTTGGTGGTGTAGGTTTTGAGGGACTATGTGATGAGTGTGGTGTGGTGCAAGTGTTTACCTTCTCCTCCTGACTATCTAGTCCAGTCTTGGGTGAAGAGAGTTTTGCTTCCAGTTTGGCTATATAAGTGCATCTCTCACAGGTTGTAGTGTTGGGTGGTAGGAGGAGAGGGTTGTCTGTGTACATGAGGCAATTGCTGCATTGCCCCAAGATGCCCAGATTCATTAGGTAGACAGGAGAAAACACCGGGAGCTGACCCTTAGACATGCCTGTATAGGTGCTTATTTATTAAGTACTAAAAACTGTTTTCCTCTAGACAAGTAAGGAAAGTTGAGTGCTGTAGTAATTTGTAGTTTATTTAGTCCTTACGAGTTCTGAACAAGTGCTCTTCTCCTGCCTTCACCTTCTCACTAGTCTCCCCAACACAACGCACTCCCCTGCTTTTCACACAACCTCTACATATTCCAGACAGATAGCCCTCCCCACAACCTATATTTCTCCTCATCTTTACAATTACAATAACTCTTCTTTTTCCCAGAAAAGTTGTTCGGGACAAGAGAAACTCTGTCCCCTTTGCAGGCAATTCCAATCGTATGTTCCTCCTTGACATTAAGACTAACATTAAGCATTCTAAATGCCTTTTCTTTCACCTCCTTCAGCTTATCACTATCCTTCTTTCTGGTGATATTCATCCCAACCCTGGACCTCAGCCTATCACCCTACTACCTCACCCTTATCACCTACTCCCTCCCCCCATAAATCTCTTCTCTTTGCTATACTGAATGCCCAGAGTTTATGTAACAAACTACCTAATTTCCAAGCCTGGCTCCTCCACAACCACCCTAACATTCTCTCTATCTCTGAAACATGGCTAAAACCTCATATAGAAGACCCTGAAATAACTCCTGCCAACTAAAGCATAAGAAATGACAGAACCCATACGAAAGGTGGTGGAGTAGCTCTTCTGTATTCTTCTTCCTTATCATTGACACCCTATGCTAAACCCATACCCCAATTTGCTACTGCCGAACTAACCCTTGCCCTACTAAAGATAAATAATCACAAAAACATATGCATAGCTGCTCTATACGTCACACCCATTGACAATATTCCTATTCTAGAAGAAATCCTCTCCTGGTTCTCATCTAATATAAGCAACGAAACAATAATACTAGGCAAGGTTAATATTAATTGGACTACCATACAATCTCCCACATCCTCCCAGAATATAAACCTATATAATTTCACCAAACTTATCAACTCACCTACTAGACCATCTAAAGACAGCCCTTCTGGTAGCACTCTAGACTGGATACTAGTTTCGCACTCCCACATTATCTCAGAGTGTGGTACCCTACCTGACTCTCTTAGCGACCATCTCCCCATCTTTGCTCGTCGTTCACCCTCCTCGCTTCATCTGTCTCATAACTACATCTCTACTGGTGCTCTGAAAAAATTCAACCCCCAAAACATCTCTGACTCTCTAATACACACAAACTGGAACCTTCTAAAAATCCTCCCTCTGGATAATGCTGTTACCTTTTTCAATACTGTATTCATTAACCTGCTAAACAGCTTTGCTTCCCTTAGAACTAAAAGAGTTGAATGCAAGACTGTCGGCTGGACAACTACAGAAACTATAACTCTCATGCATCTCCGAGACAAATTATGGCAACATTACCAGAATAATAAAACTCCTACTTCCCTGAGCAAATATAAGCAACTTCATAACAAAGTCAAGAAACACATTGTCACTGACTACTCCTTACTTCAAAATAATCATAAAACTAACCCACAAAAATTCTGGAATAGTATCTCTACCCTCCTCCATCCTGGCAAAAAAGGTAGCCCCTCCCCAGATCCCAATGACTGTGATCTTTCCTTGGCTACCCAATTTAACTCATTCATAGACTCTGTAGCCAAAATCACCACATAATTTCCAAACATTGTGCTTGCCTCGACCCCACCAATCTCCCCCAACTCATCCTCCTCAAACACCATAATTTCTCATCTCACTCCTTTCACAATCAAACCCATTCCTATCTCCACCATAGAAAAGTCTTACAAAAATTGAAACCATGTTAAAATGCCCCTGATGACCTTCCGTCTAACTTCCTCAGGTTAGCTACCAGTGGCATAGCCTTTCCCATCTCCATTCTAATAAATAGCTCAATTCAAAAATCTTATGTGCCCCTACTCTTAATTTTTTTTTTTTTTTTTTATTATTATTACCCTTCACAAAGGGGGCAACAACATTAACATCTCTAATTTCCTGCCCAGTACCATCTTATCCCCTATCTTTAAAACCCTCGAAAAATGTATTCACCTACATCTACATCCCTCCTTCTTAGACAACCATCTGCTAACCCTGACACAACATGGATTTAGACCTGGAACACAGCACCACCACTGCCCTCCTGTCCTTCCTCGAAACAGTCAATAACGCACGCAACTCCAGCAATATCATATCTACCCTCCTTCTACACTTATCTAAGGCCTTTGATACCATTTTGCACACTCTACGCTTGTCCACATTCTCTCTTCTCAGTCTATCCACCTCCTCTATCTACTGGTTCTCCAGTTACCTCTCTGATAGGCAATAAGCAGTCAGGTGGAAAAACTGCACACCCACCTTCCTTAATACTCAAACAGGTGTACCTCAGGGATCTATATTCAGTACTTTACTATTTAACATATTCATAAATGACTTCCATCATTGCATCCCAAATGCTAAACTTGTCAAATACGCGGACGATGCTACAATCATCTGGTCTGCCGGATCCCTCCCCAAGCTCTTGAAACTAACTCAAAAAGCCTTCTCTGCTACTGAGTGCTGGATGTTAATCACCTAGCACTCGACCCATCTAAATCTAAAAGCATGATATTTACTCCTTCCAATTCTAACAAAATAGACAAGAACCCCTCCTCCATAACTAGCCAAATCAAGACCACTATCAAAATCATCCCCCATGCAAAACTTCTATGTGTCCTTATTGATAAACTATTAAATTTTGATATTCATCTGCAAAGTAATATAAAGAAAACCCACCAAAAACAAGGTATGATCTATTGCCACAACCGTTAGCTTACTTCCTCGAGTAAGCATGTCCTTTTAACCACCTACCTCATTCCCTCCCTCTTGTATGGTGCCCCCATTCTTATTACTCTTCAAAGCTCTCTAAAAACAAAACTATCCTCCTGTTATAATAAAATCTCAAAGTTTGCTACTGGATCCAAATCCTCCTCTTATGACTGCAACATAATCAACAAATTAAGTTGGCTAGTACTGCCTAGCTATCTCTCCTACATCCAATTAATTAACGCACATAAACTCATCTTCAAACCTTTTCTCTGCCCCTCTCTTGCCTCTACTCTCAAAATGCATCAGCCTGATAGACTACTCAGGTCGAAGAACCAGAAACTGCTCGAAGTGTACAAACCAGCACGTATTCCAGGCAAACTTCTATTTTCCTTCTCTCTAGCACGCCTATGGAATTCCCTTCCACCACATATTCGTACCGCCAATCACCACTCCACCTTTAAGACCTTGCTCCATTCCCACCTCTCTTCTCACTGGGACTGCTCCTTCTCTCACCCTACCTGACTTCCCTCTACCTCACCCCCATCTCCCTGTCCTCCCCTTTCTCTCAACTTCAGTTCTAATACTGGTCTCCACTATTCTTATCGACCTATTTCTCTTTTAATTGTAATTTACTCCCTACAATTTCTGTTAAACTCTTACACTTGCACATCTTACAACCCTGCATACCTTCTTTGTCTAGAATTCTAATTATGGCTCATTGAGAGACAGGCCTCTAATGTGTTTATACCATGCTCAATTTACTTAGATTCTGGATTCTACTTTTGGATGCTGAGACAGAGGATGCAGCAACCATGATTGTTGTTTTTTATATATTTATTTAGTTTTATTGCATGCTTAAAAAAGATTACTGTGTAACGATTTCTGTATATGTTAAATTTCAACTGTATCATTGTATAATTTGTACATTGAGTTTTTCTTCCAAGGCCTCCATTGAAAATGGGCTCTTTTCGGCCCAGTGGACTATCCCTGTAATCAAAGTGTAAATAAATAAAATAAATCTGACTGTCATTCTAAATAACAATTTTCATATTATTCTTTCAAAGCTAGCCACCAGTCAGCTCATTTTTTAACACACACATATGTGGAAATGTGTTCTTTCCATAAACACACACTTATTTTTCATCCCATAATTCCTCATTTATTCATTTTTCCAGTCTGATATACTGATCTGAAAAGTCTTTTACAAGTTTCTCTCCCATAGCTGTATTTAAAGCATGTGATATAATTAAATAATCTCTGTCTTGTATATACCTTGACTGTACGTCCACAAATTAATATTCCAGATCTTTGAATTGCCACATTTTATAACTTCAAAATTTTTCTTAACACCATTTCATCTCTTTTTTTCCTCTCAAATCACAATTAAATGTTCCATTAATATTATGTTCACATTAATTACTACATAATCCAAAACTTTATGATATCCATTCTCCCTTTCTTTACTTGTAGCATGGGCATATAGTACTATAATTCTATAAACCTGATTATGCCATCTGGTATCTACAATAATCTTCCAGTCATCCTCGGTGTTGTGTTCAATATTTTCAATGACTTTCTACAAAGTACAACTATGACTGAACATAGTTCCTTTCCTAGGTTCCATATTATATCTCCTCCTGAAAGTTTCTTTGTTTGTAATCTTTCTTCTTGTGTCAAAAATCTTCCATCTTCCAATATTATTACATCAACATCACATTTACTCCACCAACTTAAAATCACTCTTAAGTTGGCATTATGTCTATCTTTTAGCTTACCAGAAATTGTGTAATGTGAAGTATTTATCTCATTTGCATTATCAGTTTACTTGCATTTTCTTTTTTACTCTTATCCTTTTAAACTTTTTTCTTCCAATAGAATTATTTTTTACCTTTCACTAATTTCCAGTTTATACCTTCTTCACTTAATTCAGAAGCTTCTTCTATATTATCATTTTTGTCTTTATCATTATCTTTACTTTTTCCCTGATCTTGCTTCCCTACTTCCTCTCCATCTTTTATTGGGAGTCTTTCTTGTCTTCTTATACTATCCTCACTTTTGTTTTCTCCTTATGCATTCATAAATGCCCAGTTTTGTTACATATATAACATTTCACTTCACACTAGTTTTCATCATGACCTGTTTCCCCACACATATAACATTGCCTGTTATTACAGTTAGCAAATGATCATCTTTTTCACAGAAAAATGTTTTCAGTTACCTCCAGTACTTTACAACACCTCTTGTTACCCCCTACATTTATCATACTAGGTATATGAACACTTTTTCTTTCTCTGTTTTCAGTGCAATATGGCAGTCCCATCCCCAGTCCATAATTCTCTGTTAACATAGACTTTGCTAATGTCCATAATGCCTTTACAAAGTTTGATTAAATGCTTCGTTAATGTTTTTTTTTAACTTCAGTTCAAAATTTGACATGCATTTTTTTTCCTCTGGGAAATGCTTTCACAACATAAAATTTTCATAGACTACAGGTCTTGTTCTGCACATACTTTCCCAAAAACTTTCCATAACAGAACTTTATGAATAAGAATAACAGCTGTAACCTCCTGAGCCTTCAGTCCGAAGGGGGCCATTAAATTATCCCAAATGGCATACATGTCAGTTTCTTTTTCTTTGTTCTGAATTCTAGCCATAAATTTCCTTTGATAGTTGACATTTCCTTTTCACTGTTCTCTCTCATCACTTTCCCTGCAGTTTCTTTAACAGTCTTGGCATATGATTTCTTTGTCTGGCATTCTTCTTTTAAAATAGCTTCCGATTCTTCTGATTGAATTTTGTCCATAATATTGCCCCATGAAACTTCTTTTCCCCTCTCTGGCTTGCTCTAAAGCAGCAATTCACCCAAAATATCATCCCTCAATCCTCTGACCTAGAGGATTGTAAGAGTACATACGACATTGCTTTGCATGTTTGCTTCTGATGAAACAAATTCTGCTGAAACAGCTACTCAAACTCTTGCAGAGTTTCAAACACTGCACTGGCATTCATCTTTATGCTATCCACCCCCTTGGATCTCAAGTGCTGTTTTCCCAGCCACCACTGCAGTAGGAATTGGAATAAGCACTGTCCTAATGAATAGGGGATATTCCCCAATATCCTGGATAAATTTCTCCTAGTAGTATAAATGGCTTACTATTGATATCCCGAAAATGCATATGTTGACCGGTCAGATGGTCAACCCATAATGTGGAATACGGAACAGGGAAAATGCGTCCAAGTTGAAACTGAATACATCGACACCTGTAGTTCTATGTCTTCAACCTAGTGACATCCATTACCCATGCTATGCAGCTTACCGTACCGTGACATTCCACAGTCAGCAGTACGTATATTTTACTATTTTGCAGGGGGGGCAAGGCTCCCAGCACCTCCCACACCCTCTGCAAATTGTATATCCCAACTCCGAGATCGCACTACAGTGAGGAAATGGGTTACTTTACTTCCCTGTTCCTCACTGAACCATGATTTCCATTCACAATGTCAAACTCAGAAAATTGAACTACCCTACCCATTTGCTGTAGTGTAGTTGATGTTTTCCAGTTCAGCATTCTGCCATTTGAAAATTGCCTTTCAACCACATGCTGGTCGAGCATAGGCACTTCGCTAATTCAATACTAAACTATATAAATACCACCTCGGATCTCCAGCGAAAACAGTCTACTAGCCTTGTGGGACTAACTTAGCAAAGTATAACTAAAGAAATGCAGCTTTTTTTGGTAAAAGTACTTAAAAGGAAGGCCTTCCATCTACAGGAGTGTACAGTAACTCCTCTGCAGAGAGAAAAGGAAATGTGAGCAATTCAGTCTTGGTTGGTGACCCTAGAGGATCACTGCAAATGTAACTTAGATTCACAGGGCTTAAGCAGTGTACAGTAAAAGGTCATCTTGTGTGTTTATCCCCTTCTGAACATATCATGGTAGAATGGGCACATTGTTCTCTCCAGGCACCTTCTAAATCTGGTGGACCACCCTAATAATTTTAAACTATTAAATGAAGAGGACAAATCTTTGCTAAAGTCATAAAGAGAGGGACATTATTTCATCTTATGTGGACAGTTTTTTTTCAGGATTTATCATACAGAGACTATGCAAGTGAGGTCGTATTCTTGCATGAGGCAGCTGTGTTTTAAAAATGGTATCCCTGCTTTGTTTCTTTACCCAGCCACATATGTGTTAAATGGCAGAATAAGACATATGTATTTCAAACATGTGAGGACAACTTGGATTTTCTGCAAATGCATCTAGCATCTATGGCTGTAACTAATGAGAGGCAAATCCAACATATAGATGTTAGTGAGTCAAGGGAACATCCTTATGAGACATCCAAAAAAGTAACTGTATTTGGAAAATTCACAGAGATGTCCCCTTCTAGTTCAGGGACTGCATCTGCAACAAAAGGTAGTTCAAGAGGATATTAACTGCCTCATAAGAGACAGTAAGCAACTAGTTAAGCCATTCTTCACAAACTCAGAGAAGTCCTCCATGAATGTTGCTTCCATCCTGACATCCTTAATGGAGACCAATAAGAAATGAGATACAGCCAATACACTTGACGTTTTGACAGTGTGTTGAATAGCAAGCTTAGTAAAACAGTTTAATTTCCCTCCATGCACTAAGCCCGATTTGAACAAAGAAACAAGCACCAAAACCACATTCACTGGACAGGGAAGCTTAAATAATAAACTTAAAGGACCTTCTTCAGGTCTGTACATCAGAATGTTTATCTGTTCTCCTTTTGTGTATTTTTTGTGATGTCTATAAGTTGGCTAACCTTCCATATACCTAGTCTAGTAATAATATCTGAGTGTATTATATCTGATCATTTTTATAAACCATCATGTCAGTACTATGCTCCCTCTCTCCTGTATTGTTTGTCATGTCGGCCATAGAAGGAATAGTACTCCATTGACTACTATTAGGGACTGATTGATACCTTCTTTATAGTTTAACACCAGGTTATGATTATTATTATTAGTTTTAATTAAGTGTTTTATTTTTTGCTTATGGTTATGTTTCAAACTTTAACTGTTAATATGAGCGGGCTCTCTTCACCATTGAGGAAGCAATCGTGACATTATTTTCGCTCTTGTGTGTAAGAGTGCCAAGAGGCGTGCAAACGTTTTGAAATCCTTGTGGAATGTGGATGGAACTTAATTTCCAGCATTAGCCCCAAATCTAAAGTAGGAATTCCACTGCAGGTTCATAAATCCTTGGAATGGAATGAAGCAACAGTGTTCTAATAAGAGCGACAGGTGGATGTTGAGGAATTTTTCTTCACTAGAGGGTATCTGGGTGTTCTGTGAAGTCAATTAATACCTTTTTGATACATTTCACTGTTATATTTATCAAAATTAAAAAAAATTATACTTTATTAGCTAATCATATGTCAGAATCTCTTTTAAACATTGATATTAAAATTTATGCTAAGACTCTAGCCAGACATTAGACTTTACTCTCCCCTCAGTGACCATGAGAACACAAATTGGCTTTGTTAAAGGTAGAAGCTGTGCTGAGCATCTATAAACCATGCTTTTATATTTTTATGGCCAGAAGAATGTTCTTGACCTTGTATTTATTTATTTATTGGCATTTGTTTAAGGGGAAAGTCTGACAGAGCATTGGCGTTTTAATGAAGGCCTGGTAAGAAAAGTCACACTATGAAAACATTATGGGCGTCACTTGCATTGCTTCTTAATTTACCATTAGTTTCATCTATGAGCAGCAGTTCCATTATTCAGACATCCTTGACGTTAGTTAACAGCTTCAATTAAAAATTAGTTACATGGGTTGTATGTGAATAATTTTCTTTCTTTAAATACGGGAAGCTATATACAGTGCAATATCATCACTATGGATAGACTGTCAGATAGTGTATTTGTTACTTTAAAGATTTGTTCAAAATCAAGGACACTGGAAGATAAGATGAAGAGTAAGATCAGACCAAAGAAAGGAAGGAGGGGAGGAAGCAGAAGGAAGATAAAGGATATAAGGTTATAGAGGAAGGTACAGTTACAATGGAACATTGTTTTCTGCAGCACAGCGTTATGGCACAAATTCATATAGCTATATTAGTGCCAATTTAACCAACGGTGGTGCAGGTGCAGAGCCATTTACCTGTCAGGTGTTGCTTCTCTTAGCATTTAATGTCTTTCAGGTTGCAGATTGTTCTTAAGTGAAGTGGATTGGTATTCCACCTATTAGCAATGCAGTGTTAGGTTTAGTTATGGAGAGTAGCTGTTTGTCAGTGGAGTCTTTCATTAGTGTAAGGTTGAATGATGGCATGAAGAGATGGGAAATCTTCAGGCTGTGCAGTAGTTTAAAGACTGTAATTGTGTGTACAACAGAGAATTATTTAGTTCAAACCAGTTTAGTTGTTTTAGAGAGAGGCAGTGATGTGTGACGTATATTGTTAGTTGGTTATAAATTTGTCTGCATTATTGTAGCATTGTTCTAGTTTGTTGATAGACAGGAGTTGAGATTGGTTAGGATAGGAGAGGCATATAATAGGATGAGGAGTAGAAAAGTTTTGTCTAGCATAGTCAGTAAGGTAGTGTTTAACTCTATAGCCTAGCTTTTGTTGTGTCCTTTTTTATGGCTTGCTGAGGGTGAAGATCAAATTTCAGGTGGTCGTCTATAATCACATCTAGTAGTTAGGTGTGGGATACCAGTTCTATATTGGTCATGTTAAATGCCTGTATATTAAAGGGACCTGCTCTTTTAGTGAACTTTGAGAACACATTTGATTCTACAAACTGGACTTGCCTATGGAATATGTTAGCAGCTCTGGAGCTTCTTTAAGAGTTTATTAATATGTTACCAAAGTCTTATACCAAACATCTCCTGCTTCAGTTCTTAGCAGTGATCTGCTGCCTCACCCCTTTCCTTTACTGAGAGGCACTCATCAGGAACTCCTTCTATATGTGCCCTATTTCTTCTGGCTGTTCAAACTGTTAATAGGTTATTTAAGCAATAACCAATGACGTGGTTTGGTATATTGAAGGATTTACCCATGGTTGGCATGGTTTAATCATGAGGGCGAAGTCCGAGTGATTAAATAAAGCCAAATGTGGGTAAATTTCAGTATACCACAACCAGTAGAAGAAAACTGCAAGGAACCACCACAATATGAAAAACTTCACAATTTAATTAGTATTGCAAAAGAAGGAACAAGCGCTTTCACGCACCATCCCGGTGAGCTTCATCAGGTTACAATCAACAATAAAAAATCATCCTTTAAATACAAAACCTGGCATCAATAATCCAATTATGCAAGTCAATTGTTACAATCTATTAGGATTTTAAAAATTTTCTAAAAAGGGCGATGACATCCCATACTCATACATACTGTTTATGAACATATACATTCAGTAAATGTCCCTTATTAGAGCAAAATAAATCATTTTCCTAGAAAAAGATTCCTAACAAATATGTTTGAATTCGCCAAAACTCTAAGACCCTAAAACGAATGGTCATATTTAGGGCATTATGTTAAATGATGTTATATTTAGACCAGGGCCATTGGTATTAAAATCCCTGTCTCCATATACAAACATCAAATACTCAAGGTGGCATTGTTGGGGAGGAAAAAATAAGAGGCAATTCTATTTTGTTTTTTATTTTAAAATATATTTACTTAAGGCAATAACAATTCATGATTACGCCTATTAAGAAAAAGGTAATGCCTATTCTACATACATTTAAAGGGCCATAAATATGCATGTATATAATATTATAGTCCAAGAGTGTTCTAATTTATTAATGAAATAAATACATATATATTATTCATTAGGCGACCTAAATATAGCATACAACATAAAATAAAATAGACCAAATCATGATCGACAATATATCTCAAGGTAAAAATGACATCAAATTAAAACGTCAGTGTAAATAAAAATGTGATGAAATGTATGATTAACAGGTGTAGATTACATAGACCCTAAGAGCGCCGGTCGAATGCTAAGGGTAGAATTTAGACCCGGTTCTATGTGGGCTCTTAGGTTTAAGATCCATCTCAGCTCGCATAGTTCAAGTGTACCTATATGGTCTCCTTCTCTTTTGTTATGGTTCACTACTTGAATTATTCTAAAACTAAAAACATGCTGAGGAAAAGTATACCACAACCACAGAGTCAGTTATTGCTATTATACAATGACATTATTTAAGAAAAAATACTTATTTTTCTTAAATTGTCTTTGTATAAAGGTGCATTACTGTTCTTCCTTAGCTGGTGGTATACTGCTTCCTTGTGTTGATGTTCTGCACATGCATATGGGACTTGCGCCATGCATACCCAGTACATCAATGATTTGAAAAGAAAGCAACGAGAGAAAAGAAAGTCTCTGTTGCTCTGTTTTTGTTTTCTTTTTTTTTTTTTTAGGGGTAGGAGGGAGAGAGAGCATGGAAGAATTACAAGGGAAATCAGGTATGTGTGTTTAATTTTAAATAACATACCAGATTTCCCTAGTATTTTGTCCATGATGCCTCTCTGGTATGTACGGAGTTGGGGCTAAAGATTTTATTTTTATTTTTTAAGAAACAAAATTTAAACAATATACAGACGGAAAGAAGTCTGGTGACTGGACCTTTTTCCGTTGGTATATTGTGGGATTTACAATGTGCACACTGATTGGGCTGGCCAGTCAGTGTGCATATTGTTGAATATTAATGGGAAGTCATTGTATAATAATCTTTTCTCCTGCTGTTACAGGATGGCCACTTAATGATCTACAAATTAGCGCAGATGACTGTACCATCTTTACTAGCAACCCATCACAAGATCTTCCCACTGTTAAATCATTACTGTACAAGTTTGCCAATATTTCTAGGATATGGATTACAGCTTCTGAGAGACAGCTATTCCCTGTTAATTTAACTAATGAGCATTTAACTTTAAGTACCTTATCCTTCCTTTTCATAGGATTAAAAACTGCTCTTAGTATTTTGAGATGAAATTGCATTCTGATGTTCAGAAGACGTTAACGCTTAATTTGAGAGATTTGGGACAATGTTTTTGTTTGAGTCCACTATTGGATGAAATTGCATCCATACTTGATTGTCCATATCTCAGCAATCAAGTATTTGTACTCCCCCATTGCTTTATATTTTTAGACATAGTGCCATGCCACATTCATACCCTTGGCCTAAGAAATTCTGTATGTTGCTGGATAAATTTATATGGGATAGTAAAATAGAAAGGGTAGAGTAGGCTATCCAACCTCCATGACTGGCTTAAGCATTCAAGACTGGGGAGCTTGTGCCTAAGCTTTTCTACTCACACATCTATTTTCACTAAATCATGAAAAACTTCCTAAATGAGCAGATTTGGAAGAGAGGATCTTGCACTCTATTTCTTTATGATGGCTTGGTTGGTACCCTTTGGCCTTACCTAAGCAATTCAAGTGTGCCATTTGTTACACAAGAATCACTTGGCTCTTAAAAGACTTGCAAAAGTTGCAAGTTGGCATAACATATATCACTTGGTTATTCCTTTATGGGGTAATGCGACTTTATTTTTGATAACTCCCCCTTTCGAATCCCTGGGTCGACAAATCTAGGAATTCAATGACTATATGAATAAACCACCATAGTAAATGGAAAAAGGATTTTGTATAGAATTGAAGAACTTTAAAACAGCTGGAGTATCACATCCACGTCCTTCTAGACGTAACTTTTCTCTATGATTTACAGGTATTGCTTTGCAGATATCTCCATGTATCTTCTCTCTACCCAAGTCATAAATGCTAAAGTTCATGAAAGTGAGTCTAAGGGTCACCCACTACATGCTTGTAAATTTTATCAATTATTTATTTACCCATGGATATGTTGATAAACTTGCACCTTTGGCTGCATCATATAGGGATTCAGGATCACAAGGATTTTATCAATCACATTTTTAGGCAGGTTAAATAGCAAATACAGATTTCTTATATTCTTGGGAAAACAGCAGCTCTTATTCACTAAGCATATTGGGTACTCTCTAAGAATACTTTTGGCAACCGGAAAGTTATTACTAATTGCCTAAGTTGTGCATCTTCTAATCTCAGTATAATCCATAGATTTTGGGATTGCTCTACAGTCCTTAGACTGTGGAATAAGGTAGCAATATGGATTAAGAGATTTATGAACATTGTGGTACTTCTTTCTAAAACTGCCTTGTGGTGGGACACTTTCACGTTTCCTTTAATAGCAGGTTATGGCAGTCATGGATATTACAACTCTGCAGTTGTCAGGATTTATATTGCCTCAAATTGGAAGAATCCCACTAGATTCTCTGAGGTCAAGCTCTGACCATTAATCATGCAAATAGGATACACATTTTCTAAACTGTACTGCAAGCCTCAGGTCTTCGGACACTTAAGGGAATATAACTCATCAGAGCAACCACTCTAATCTTTAGTCAGCTTCACTCAGTACTGGAATCATGTTAAGATTCAGAGCTGGTTGCAATATTTGTTCATAGATTGTTCTAAATGGTTCCTCAAGTTTTGTGCCAGCATTCATACAAACTTAGGGTTATAATAACCATGTTTCAATTTAACATAACCATGTTCTCTTTAATTGTACCCTTAGACCTTTCATTTTCTAAATGTACAATAGTGTCTGTTAACTTTAATACTTCAGAGATAGCTTTGATGTTCTTTAGTAATCGCATTAGAGTATGCATAATTAACTACATTCTGATATTGTGAAAGTTTTCTTATTTTATCTTGTTAATAAAGTTTCTTTGCAGGGTCGGCCACGGTGGTGCAGCGGTTAGCATTGCCGCCTCACAGCAGGAGTTTCTCTGGTTCGATTCTCGGCTGGAGTGCCTTCTGTGCAGAGTCTGCATGTCCTCCCTGTGGTTGCGTGGATTTCCTCCGGGTGCTCCGGTTTCCTCCCACATCCCAAAGACATGCTGTAGGTGGATTGGACACACCAAATTGGCCCTAGGTGTGTGTGTGTGTGTGTGTGTGTGTGTGTGTGTGTGTGTGTGTGTGTGCGTGTGTGCGTGTGTGTGTGTGTGTGTCTTCTGTGGAAGGTTGGATGCTGGGCTGGCTTCATGGCACCATAAAACTCTACTGCCAATCATGAGCGGACAGGTGATCCGCTGTGGTGACCCATAACCTTAAGCTGAAAGAAGAAGAAGAAAGATTGCTTGCAAAAAAGGAAGTTATGTAACGTATCAAACAGAAAAATGGAAAAAACTAGGATGGCTCACTTTTTATTTGCATTTAGTATCTGTTTCTCTTTGATATTTGTGATTCATAGTCCAGACACTGCCTCTACAGATAGCTTTGTTTATTCGTACATATCTAGAATGTACTTTTCACTCTCTTACCTCTAGAATGAGGGACAAATCCAGAAATAATCCGGGACAATCAAGAATAGCTTTTAGAATATTTGTACTATTAACTTGAGAAGATGACAGAAAAAGAAAATGTGAATTATGTGCTATTATCAGCTATGTTAGAAGAATTAAAGTTAACAGACACTATGTACCTCCTTATAAAGAGAACTATCTCAGAAGGTTACATCCCTTCCTTATGGAAAATCTCCCATATAACCCCCTTACACAAAGGAGGTAAATCCACTGATATCTCCAACTACCGTCCAATTGCTTTACTCTCCCCTTTAGCTAAAATCATGGAAAAATGTATCCACCATCAACTACTTCAGCACCTTCTCCACAATAACTTGCTTGCTAATTGCCAACACGGTTTTAGGCCCTTTCATAGCACTACATCTGCCCTGCTAACTTTTACTGACTGTATTAACAAGAATCGAAACAACAACTCTCTCTCATCTGCTCTATTTATCAATCTATCCAAAACCTTCGACATGGTTAATCATAACCTACTTATCAATGCACTAAAAGCCCAATATCTTGACCAACAAGCAATCCTTTGGTTTAAATCCTATCTTGAAAACAGAAAGCAGGCAGTTCTCTTGGACAATAAACTATCCCCACCCCTCCCAGTGGACACTGGAGTACCCCAAGGCTCTATCCTAGGACCTCTTCTTTTTTCCATTTTCATTAATCTCCAGAATGCTTTTCCTCAAACCTCCTGTAAACAATATGCTGATGACTCTACGCTTATCTGTACTGCCAATTCTTCCTCCTCCCTCCAGACCCTTACACAAACTGTATTTAACAAAGTAGAAAAATGGTTTACCCAATGCTGCCTCCTCCTTAACCCCAAAAAAACTAAACTTTTACTTTTTACTCCCATCCAAAAATCCACACAGATCCACTTTACCATTACCTCTGACAATGGTACTTGTATTTCCCCCGACTCTACTGCTCGTCTCCTCGGCATAACTATTGACCATAACCTCAGCTTCGATGTCCATGTTAACGATACTATAAAAACCATCAATAAAAAACTAGGCTCCCTGTATAGAATAAAACCCTTCCTTACCCCACTAGCTAGGAAATCTGTTTCCCAGACTCGGCTTACTTCTACCCTGTTCTATGCATCTGCCATTTATACCAATCTATCTAAGCTTAATCTTTCCAAACTGGAAACTAGCTATAATAATATTACTAGATTTGCTACTGGCTCCCCTTATAGAACCCACCACTGTCTCAACCTTCAACAACTCAGTTGGTTAGAACTACAAAACCAACTACAATACAATCAACTGCTGATTGCACAAAAAATTCTACACCACCCCACCAACAGCCCTATCCTCTCTAATCTGATCTCCCCATACAAAAATCTTACAACACTACGCTCAGCTAATAAGTTATACATTGCCAACAATATATCTAATAACAAAGGAGATTCACTCTTTTCCAGTGTTGTTGGTAGAATCTGGAATAAGCTTCCAAATACACTCACTTCTCTGTCATCTACACAACTCTTTAAGAAACACCTCAGACATTACCTAAAAAGACAATGGCTTTGTCCCTGTCAAAGCCTGATTGAAAAATACTCTTCACTTTTTCTCCTCCCCTCCTCTCCTCTCATGCTTTATAACAAATACCCCACCTTGAGAGTCCTTGACTATCAACTACTAACCCCTCCTTACCTGCATTATTGTCCTTCCTAGTCTCTCTTTTTTCTTTCTCTTACTTAGTGGTTTTTATTTTTTCTCTCAAATGAATGTTGATGCTTAATTACTATGTTTAACTGTTGCCTGATTGTATTTGTAACCCCTCTATTGAATTAAGACATGTTTATCTCCAAAATCTACTCTAATGTCTCTGTACAGTATTCACAAAATTTACTTTCTTTATATGTTATGCTGTATAATTTAAGCTAGTCATTTTTTTTTCTAAGTTTTTAATGCCTTAATGTATTTGTGCGTGGAGCTTTTCTCCCTGGGCCTCTGCTGAAAATGGATATGTATCCAGCTAGACTAGCCCGGTCAACAAATATAAAATAAATAATAAAATGTGCATTTTCTGAAGAAAAAGAAGTTTTTTAATTTAATGTTGCCATTATTAATTGTACTCTACCACCTTTTCATCCAAAATTGCCAGTTGTAGGAGCCATTAGGAGGGACAAAATTGAAAAATGTTATTCCATATCAGGGCAGTTGAGAGGTGTGATCTGGAATGCTAATGTATTGCACTGCCTGTATGTACTCCTTCCAGGTCTTTTAAAGACCAAACTGGTTCTGTAACATGTGAGTATATCAGCACTACGTTTATTCAGTGTTATGTTCCTGTTGTGTCATATCATCCTACTAATGTTTCTTTAATTTTGCCTCCTTAAATATTTGAGGTTATATTAAGGCAGAACGCTTAACTTAGTCCCCATCCCCCAATCTCTGTCAATATAAATATATATATATATATATATATATATATATATATATATATATATATATAGATAAAGAATTTACTAAATGTAAATTGCTAGCCTGTGAAATTCTGTGACAGGGGGCAGGACAGACAAATAATGTGGCTTGTTTTTAAAATGGATAAATCTGGACTGAGACAGTTGCATTCAGTTCATTCTAAAGAATGAACTGCTAGTTCATGTTTCGTTTTGACTGACACTGTAATTGATGAGTACTTTACCACCATTTATTCCGATTTTATATGTTTTCATTGGGTCATGTTTTCTTAGTTCAGCTTTACTACTTAACTTTTAAAGTGATAGGGTAAGGCTGGAAGTAGAACCTTTTGTCATTTTTTTTCCTGGAAAAGTCTGATTCATATTACTTCATTGCTACTTAATTACCTGTGAATTTATAAATGTTGCAGCAGTATAGGATGGCTTTTTCAAAGGAGCAATAAACTTAGAAGCTTCAAGTTCAGTCTGAAGACAGAGAAATGCTGGGATAGCATTTGTTTTGGCTCGTGTTTTATCTGGTGGGTATAGAGATTTATACCAATTATAACTACATTTATCTCTTGAAATGTATTAGTTCACTGCATGATTAGTTTTTCTTTTCTTTTTTTTTTTTGAAAGGTCAACATAGAGGGTAAACCATTTTGTGCTATATATTGAAGTACATTTTGTGTAAATTGTTTGCCTACTACTTATCTCTGATTTTAGAAGGACTTAAAGACAAATCCATATTGTTGCTTATTTTTCATTAAGGACTCTACAGGCTCAGTGGCTTACAATTCATTCTGAAGGCAAAGCTGCTGGTACTTTTTTATTGGCTGACTTGCACACTGACTTTTTACTTAAATTACATACTTAGGTGAGTCTACTTTTACTACTGTTACATTTTTCATGCTATAGGTGAAGCAGACAAGCACGCATTTTTATTGTGTTTGTCAGAATAGGTTGTCTAAAATTTATTAAATGTAAATACACACACACACACACACACACACACACACACACACACACACACACACATATATGTAGATGTATGTATATACTTTCTTGACTAGGACTGTCCAGCTGGGCAAGAAAAGCTCCTTTTCAGTTTTTCTGGAAGGCCAGGGCAGAAAAGCTGCAAACAGTGAGAATAAAAATGTACATAGTAATAGTGTAGTAAATAACATTCTAAGAAAAAATACTACAGTAAAAATACAGACGGCATACAATAATCTAATATGTACTGTCTTAATGAAACACTATATTAATAAAAAATAAAATAGAGCAATGGCCTAATATGTGAAAGTCTAAGAAAGTGTGATATTAATATAAAGATTTTTGAGAGTGGTGTTTAGTGTATCCAACATTAAATTAATGTAATGTTGTTACCAATATATTTTTATTTATCTGCCATTTAAATTGCTGCAAATTAAGGTAGGCAGGCATTATAGGTGTGTATTGTCTTGCTCTTAAAATGAAGCGCCCTGTATTCCTATTGTGCTTCTCTGTAAACAGACAAGACAGTAACACTTGCATCCTTCCTAGCCTAACTACTTTCTCCTTTGTCTCCTACTTCCTACAATCACTTCCTCACTCCTCCTAAATCTGTCCCCCAGAAATTCTAATTTAAATATTTTGCTGCTGGAGATGTTTGCTCTCTAGCTGGATATGGCTCATAGAATATGCAAATATATCCTTTACCGTATCTTGCATTGTTTTACAACTCATCTCATGCAGTAATTTTATGTTAATCTGTGACTGATGTAATTTTTGTTCTGTATAATTATATTCATTATTTTATCCCTAAACCTCCACTGAATATGGGCTTTGACCAACAGTGTCAAATTAATAAACAAATCTTGAGCATCTCCATCACCTCAACTTAATCCCTGTCCTCCAAACAAATCTTGTATCATAATCTTTGTCTTTGATTTATTACTCCACCCCCATAAAAACAGTACCTTCATTTTGACATCAGTGACCTCTCTTCCATAGCTGGACAAAAAACAGTATCATGTCCTTTCTAATAGAGTCCTATACCACCTTGATGAGACCATCTGATTCCATTCATTTGCTGGGAGGGTGGCCTAATGGTTAAGGTGTTTGTCTTACAAACACAAGGTGCAGGGTTCAAGTCTCACAAGGGATAATTGGCTAGGCTTAAAATGGCTCGCAAGGGCAGTTAGCCTAGTACTAATCTATGAACCTAAGACTACAAATCATCCATATTCTCAGCCTAGACAAGAGTTTGTGATTTTGTTCTGTTTCTGGCAGATCCTTTTCTCAGTATAAAGCTCCATATTCTCTTACCTACTCCCTTATTCTCTCCCCAGTTCCTAATACTCCTCATGTGACATATTTGTGGGATGACAGCATAACAGTTTATGACATTCCTTATCTCTGTTCTTCCCATACCTTAACTACCAAGCTAATTGGTTTAGATTCAGAACCATGATGTTCCCTCAAAAACTTCCCGAAATTAAGTTCTACTCAGAATTATATGTCCTGCTGTCATACAGACTATGCATCATCCTTCTTTTCATCTGCATCATTCTAAAATAACTTGTGCCTTATCACTACCCCTCTAGTAAGTAATTTATGCTTCTGTGATACTAAAAATATCTGATCTCCTCTGCTGCATCACTGCTTGCAGTTCTCCAATGTTACTTCTCAGAATCCTTGCATTCCATATTAATACTACACATCCATGGTCCCAGACATACAATTTGCTAGTCACCAATTTTCTCTGCTAATTTTCTCACCCTGATGAGTACCTGCTCTTCATTCCTGCTACAATGACATCCTGTTCCATATCAGTTTAAAGTTATGATGATGGATATGTATCTTCTGAACCTAATTTTGAGTGCTGCTGTCACACAACTGGTCTCTCTGCTAGACATCCAATTTCCTGCAGGATCTTAGTGCTTCTTCCTTCATCAACCATAGAGCCTCTGTTCTTTTTTCCAAATTTTATGTGAATATGGTAATGTGACACTGGTATTTAAGATTTTTTTAAATTCCTTTTTATTCACCCTGATGTTTTTGAAGTTACTTTATGTAAATAAAATAAATTTTTTGCAAAATCTTTATTTTTGCTCACTATAAAACAATGTAAGAATGGAAATTGTGTTAGAGTTCAAAACTTCACATCCACATATAGCAATTTGATAATGGAAAATGGGTCCAAACTCTTCCACTGATCAGGGATTCCTTGGATTTGTAAATTCTTGTTGATGCCAGATGCTATAAAATTAGTCCATGCTACAGGATACACCTGTAAATAAGAATTATGTCACATGTCATTTAGTACAGTCATGCTCAAAAATATAGGTATGCGAGTGCTCGTGACATTTCTCACCAGGCATTGCATTAACTGCTAATGGAGGTTTTATACTGATTTAATGTTAGACTACTAAATTGGTCTGTCTTTTTACGTTTATTAGTATGTTATCAAGTGGTGGGTGGCTGCAGTGGTGCAGTGGTTAGCGTTGTTGCCTCACAGCAAGAGGTTCTCCGGTTCAGTCCTCGGCTGGGGTGCCTTCTGTGCGGAGTCTGCATATCCTCCCTGTGGTCGCGTGAGTTTCCTCTAGGTGCTCCGGTTTCTTCCCACATCCCAAAGACATACTGTAGGTGGACTGGACACACTAAATTGGCCCTAAGCGTTTGTGCGTGCGTGTGCCTTTTGTGGAAGGTTGGGTGCCGGGCTGGCAACTCGACACTGTAAAACTCCACTGCCAATCATGAGCAGACAGGTGATCCGCTGTGGCGACTCCTAACTGGGAAAAGCCGAAAGAAGAAGTATGTTATCAAGTGGCGTTGAAAGAGTCAGACTATAATTTGAAGTTTGTTATAGTACTGTGAGTGATGCAGTACTAAAATAATACAGCAAACTTTAGCTCAAAAGATTCTGCCAGTTTGGACATTCTAGTTACAATGTACATACCTGTTCTGGCACTCCGTGCATACCTTAACTGCATCGAATGTCTGGTTATGTTTACATCAGACATTAGATTTAATAAGACTGAGAGTTAAATGTCAGAATATTCATAGCAATAAATAAATAGTACACTATCTGATTGTTATTACCCAAACTATAAGTTACAAGCTGTTTTACACTCAGCCATACAGCATCTTGGTACAGATGTTAGCAACTTCCTTTTCAGACTATGCTATGCAACTGAATTTTGAAAGCTGTAGGGAACTAAAGGAATCTTTCCTTATATCGTATGACTTGAGGGATGTCTATGCAGCATTAAAGGTGTATAATTCAAATGAGAGTTCAACCACAAAAACATAGAAAGATCTGCTCTGTGGCATATGAATGAATGTAATATGAACAATAAGAAGCATATAGTGCTTTAACAAATCCTAAAAATGGGTCACAATTGTTCATGAACTAAAATGTACAGTATAAGTGAAGTAAAACCATGGGGAAGTTCTGCTTGCATTCTTCCCCACCCCGACCCCACCATCCAATACACAGTGCACTCAAGTCATTAATTTATGTTAGAAAAAAAATATGTCATGACAAATGAGCACATGGGGATGATGGCTGCAGAAAATACAATTACCAGGATTTAATATGTCATAAAATTCAAATTAAAAGCAAAATAGTGCATAATTTAGCAGAGCTGCGTTATATGATGTCTTAAACAGGAAATAGAATCCCTATTCCAGGCTTGAGTTTCAGGCTGCTGTAAAGAAGTCTGTATACTTACTTTCTAGTGACAAAGTATCGCCATCTTTTTTCAACATGCATTCAGCCCTTTTACTTGCTTCTCACTTGCTTTTTTTTATAAGTGATTACACTTCAGTGGAGCATCAGTGACATTTTCTGTGTTATTCCACCTGGGTAGCTCAACTGACATTTGCTTTTCATGATAATTTCATATTGATTCACCTAAATTATATTGCTTTTGTGCTTGACAGCCCCTGGTGACAGCTTATGTTCTGGGAGGCATTCACAGGAATATTGAAAAGGGCTTACCATGACTAGCTAATTGCCTACATGGATGTATTTGCATTGCAGCAGTCTGATGGATTTGCTGTAGTGCAAACATGGCTATGTGAGTGAGCTGGAGTTTCAATCCTTTCTGTACGCGACCCAGATTCATAGTTACTGCTCACAAGGTAACAACCAAATCATTATTCACATTGCTGCCAAGCCCACTAGACGCAGATTGTTTTAATGAGCTGTTACCACTGAAAAGTTGAAAATGTTAACAGATTATGAATAAGAAGAAAAGAATTTGGATGCTCTTGATTTCTGTAGGATAGCCGATATCTGCTTTTCAAAACACATTTCTGAGTGTCTTGGTGTTTCTTGACCTACTTAGTCTGCATTATTTGGCATAAAGTGTTATCTACATGTGTGCATGTTTATATAACACACACACACCTATAGATGCACTGTGACACAAGGAGTGTATGTAGTACAGATATTACTGCATGGTCTGTGTTATCAGGCACAAGATCAGAAGGAGCTGTACCATGCTCACTTCCAAATGCCTTGGTGCACTTATAAAATGGGAATTATTTATTATTTGTGTTTGAGTTTCCCATGTAATAGCTTCTGTATGATAAGTTTAACTATGTCAAGTTTCACTAGATGAATATTGTGAGGGTTATAACTTTTTAACTGTAAGAATTGTGGTGTGAAATTTCTTGGGTTGGAATTTTACCAACCTTTTTTCTGAAATTACTGTGCGCTGCTGTACAAATCAAGTTGTAAGTGTTCTCATAAACCTTACCTGATTCTGAGTTTCACAGATTTAATGTCATAGTTCAGATAGTAGTCGCTAACAGATGATCCATTGAAAATTTGAGCTCATCATGTTATGGTCGTCCATTTCATATGATGGAACAATGTTGTTTTCCCCCTTCCTCTCACATTATCATTTTTCTAGTGCATCCCACTGTTTTGCAGTTTTCATGATGATGCTTTTTCCCATCTCTCTCTCTCTCTCTATTTTTATTTTATTCATACCTTTTAAAAACTTTTAAATATATATGTTGGGGTCTTTTTTATTTGCAGGTTATAATTAGCAGCAGGAGAAAACTAACTACCAGTAATATTTTGAAGGCTGTGAAGGGAGAAGGGATCTGTGAATAAATGTGAGGTTTAGATGACTTGCACTTGAATTCTTACTTGGGTTGAACATCATTTGATGCAAAGTTAGCAAGCAAACTAGCTGGTCAGCTGTCTACTTAATAAATACACACACACCAATTAAGTAAACCTGGGATTTGAACCATATGTTCAATATTTATGGCATGCTTACTAACTTTGTTTGCAACTGCCTTAAGTAGCTGGTGATTATTCTTTTTTGTACCCTTCTTTGTAGTAATCAAACCTTTAAGCATGCAAACATAAATATGATTTGAAAAGACAAGCAGTACATTAAACCCACCAAACTATATCAACTATGCATAATGGCAGAGGTTTCACTACTTCCTGATTTCTAACAGTGCACCAATTTCTTTCGCACTGCATTTTCATCAGTTCTATTAGTTATTTTTTAATTTGTATATTTTTAAACCAGATAAAACCAGCAGACACAAGTATCCCTTTCTAGGGGTGATCCAGGTGCTCATCCTGGTTAAGTAACCTTTTCTGAGTCGCGCAGAAAACAAATGAAGGTGGATGGAACCAAACCCTGTACCCTTGCATAACGGAAGCAGCTCATTTGGAGTTGCATCTGCGTACTCTGATTTCCTTTAATAGCACAAAATCATGCTGCTTAAGCTGACTGTGTTAAACTGGCCTTAAGTTTATCTTGTGGGTATTCTTATTTTCAAACTGGTCCTTAAATGAGTTTTTGTCTAAGTATGGACAAACCCAAATGACAAAATGAAAGAGACTGCTGGGTAGCACTGTGCCTCTCCTCCTGACTGCATGTTCTCAGATGTCAACATGTTGCCTGGCCTAACATTCCCTGAAAATCTGTTTCCATATATCAGTTTTAATTCTGTCTTTCATTTGACATACATGCTACTTTTTATCCCCCATATTCCTTCTATTCTCTACTGTTCATGCCAACATCTGCACACAAACACGTACACAAACTTTTCCCATCTGTGTTCTACAGCACTTTCTCCTTGCCAGAAATATTCCACATACTCTGCATCTCAGCAAGGTAACCTAAATTTCTTTTGAATCCATCTCTCCCATGAAATGAACCTCAATTTTACCTGTTTAACACTTCTCTCTCACACTGAGTTGAATGATTCACTTTGGAGTGTTAACAGTATTAATTAATGTTTGTTTTTTTCTGCCATCTGCCTTAAGGGCACATCAACAACTATACATGTTTTTCCAGGATTAATTTCAGCAAAGGAAGCTTCTCTGAATGATATCAACCTGCCTCTTACAGACCCACATTTTAAGATGTATGTGACTGCATTGGAGACTATACATTACTACATATGACACATCCATGCTCACAGCTTCTGTCTTTGTCATCAGTGCAAAAGTCTAATTTTGCCCTGATTGCTGTAGGTTGATTGTGCAAATGTGTTGAATAGAAATGGCTCTAGCATCTAATCTTGAGACACACTTCCATTTTCCAACTTCAAAGTTAGATCAACCTCCTGATAAGTACAGTCTGCCCGACAGTTGATAACTTGTCTACCATATTAATCTGGGCTCCACAACTGTGATGTGTACTTATTGTGATGTGCTACTTTTGACTGTACCAGAACACTTTCTGAAGTCTAGATATACCATATCCATGAGGTTCCCTCTGTCTATCATGGAATCACAAGCTTGTAAAATGGGCCAGACTGGCACTTTTGCTATTGGAGAACTCCTTTTACCATCAGCAGCCCCATATCCATGATGCAAGGCAGGAAGTACCCAGATTTTTTTTTTTTTTTTTTTTGTCCCATCCCCCTGTTAGGGTGTGTGTGTTGGTATTTTTACTAAATACCTTTTGGTATTAGTTTAATTTAATTGACTGGTGTGTGTGTGTTTTGTTAGGCACCATGTCTAAGAGAGGGTATCAGGTTTTAAGAAGTGTGACTCGTGCTGTCAGAAGATGTCTCTGACAGGCGGTCACACTTCTTGCCTGTACTGTTTGGCCCTCTTCACCTGCAGGACTCCTGTGCTATTTGTCACTCCTTCAGCCAGAGAGTCCTGCAGGAGAAGATAAGTTGATTCTCAGGGGTCTTAAGCCGGAGGGCTCTCCGGCTAAGTCGGCCCACAAAATCAACAAATCTGCCAAGGCCCAGGCTTCTGTTTCTAAGCCTGTGGCCTCGGCTCCGACTCGTATAGAGTCGAGATCGCTCGGCTGGAGCCGATTCTGATCCACAAGCTTCGGCCCGATGGCTATCGGTGCCGATCTGACCACTGTGGTGTCGGTTCCGACCGGCTCCGACACCAGGTGCATCGGTGTCGGCTCCGATCGGCTCCGACACCCATGTGGCAAGGCATCGGTGTCGGCTCGATCGGCTCCGACACCGTTACTTGGTGGCTGTATCGGCTCCGGCTGGAGCTGATACATCGAGCGTTCTGTCGGCTCCGAAATCGGTGCCGACAGGATCAATATCGGCTCCGATGGCCCATTCCAGGAAGAGGTCGAGGTCTCCTTCCTTGGAGCCGATACTTTCGCCGGCCTCGCCTCTTCTATCGGAACGGAGCCATCGGAGCCGATCTTCAAGGTCATCCAGGTTGTCAGACCATGACCTAGAGAGAGAGTGGTCAGTAGATTGCTCAAGTCACAGGTACTGGCCCAAATGCTACACAGTCCGTCTCAGCAGACGACTGTTGGTCCACACCCCGTTACAGTTCCTCCTTCAACTCTACCCCAGAGCTTGGAGTTGGAGTCTTCGGGCATGGTTACTGCTACGGCTGGAGGACGGATACCCCCTTCTGTTCCTTCAGCCTCTACTCTTATCTCCTCTTCCTTAGAGGGATTCCGTGGTCGGGCTTCCATGGTCTCCTCCGAGGGGGTGAGTGGCATCGGACCCTTGTCCGAACCCGCTCTTCCCCTTGGAGCCTCGGCCTTGGTGAGCTCGGCTCCGACATCTGCCTCGGAGACTTCCCTTTCGGTGGCCCCTGGAGTTCCTAGCTCTTGGAGCGGGGCTCTCGGACCTGCCTGGGGGAGCATTCGAGGTGATGAAGAGTGTACTGGCCACTGGTATCAGTCAGCAGTCTTTCCCGTAGCTCCTCCCTCTATTGTACCTGTTGACATCTCTGCCACTTCTCTTGCTACAGGACCCAGAGATCCTCCGCCTCAGGTTTCCCCATTGGGAATTTCCCCCTCTTCCGAGGATTCTCCTGATGTTTCGGGAGATCCTCCTAGGAAGAGGACTTGTAAGAGGAAGCATGTAGACTCCCCCGAGTCTGTCACTTCGAATACTGACTTTGATGAGTCAGAGGGATCCCCTAGATCCAAATATGAGGATGTCAACTTCTCAGACATCCTAGAACTTCTGAAACAGAGGGAAACTGGCCCACCAACAATCCCTCTGAGGATGAGTCAGTATACCTAGAGGCGTTTGGATCTCGGCCCTCCACCTCCTGGGTGTCTCCGCCTTCGACCCCTTATGCAGGTTATTGCCGAAGGCGTGGCAGCTCCTGACTCTGTAGAGCCAGTCCCTAGGAGGCCTTCTAAATTTATACTGCCCCTAGTGACAAACAATTCCTTACCAAGGGTGTCCCTGATGCCATGGTGGTGGCTGCGGCCACCAAAAGGAACTTGCAGTGATTTCCTTTAATAGCACAAAATCATGCTGCTTAAGCTGACTGTGTTAAACTGGCCTTAAGTTTATCTTGTGGGTATTCTTATTTTCAAACTGGTCCTTAAATGAGTTTTTGTCTAAGTATGGACAAACCCAAATGACAAAATGAAAGAGACTGCTGGGTAGCACTGTGCCTCTCCTCCTGACTGCATGTTCTCAGATGTCAACATGTTGCCTGGCCTAACATTCCCTGAAAATCTGTTTCCATATATCAGTTTTAATTCTGTCTTTCATTTGACATACATGCTACTTTTTATCCCCCATATTCCTTCTATTCTCTACTGTTCATGCCAACATCTGCACACAAACACGTACACAAACTTTTCCCATCTGTGTTCTACAGCACTTTCTCCTTGCCAGAAATATTCCACATACTCTGCATCTCAGCAAGGTAACCTAAATTTCTTTTGAATCCATCTCTCCCATGAAATGAACCTCAATTTTACCTGTTTAACACTTCTCTCTCACACTGAGTTGAATGATTCACTTTGGAGTGTTAACAGTATTAATTAATGTTTGTTTTTTTCTGCCATCTGCCTTAAGGGCACATCAACAACTATACATGTTTTTCCAGGATTAATTTCAGCAAAGGAAGCTTCTCTGAATGATATCAACCTGCCTCTTACAGACCCACATTTTAAGATGTATGTGACTGCATTGGAGACTATACATTAGTACATATGCACACATCCATGCTCACAGCTTCTGTCTTTGTCATCAGTGCAAAAGTCTAATTTTGCCCTGATTGCTGTAGGTTGATTGTGCAAATGTGTTGAATAGAAATGGCTCTAGCATCTAATCTTGAGACACACTTCCATTTTCCAACTTCAAAGTTAGATCAACCTCCTGATAAGTACAGTCTGCCCGACAGTTGATAACTTGTCTACCATATTAATCTGGGCTCCACAACTGTGATGTGTACTTACTGTGATGTGCTACTTTTGACTGTACCAGAACACTTTCTGAAGTCTAGATATACCATATCCATGAGGTTCCCTCTGTCTATCATGGAATCACAAGCTTGTAAAATGGGCCAGACTGAACTTGCTAGAGATTTGCTACATAAAGCTATTCTGTTTTCTAAGAAAGCTCTCATCACCCTTTGGATTGTGTTAAGGATGATTTTTGTTAATATTGGAGAATCCATTTCTTTGGATAGCTGATTTATTAAAGGCTTATGAATCAGACTGTATGATCAGGTGAAAGCAAATGTTCAACATTAGAAATATTTGTACCAAGATTTATTCTGCCACTTAATAAACACATTCAAATACTTCAAGCACAGACATTAATGCCCTTCTAGCCTGCCAATAAACCAAACAGTTGTTCCCAAAATAAATATGTGAACTAATGCTTGCTTTAATGTAATTTGTAAAAAAACAAAGCTGGAACTACTTTAGCTGAAAAATTCACAACACACAAAGAAAATATCAAAATGTTTAATGGTGCTCCTGGTACCTCGGCTGGGTGCCTTCAAGGGAATATTCTTACACCAACACAGATGTCTTTATATACCAAAGTCAATCAAACATAATTAATTGAATAATTAAACAATATTGTTTGAATTCAGTCTCAAAATTCATTTTCAAAGAATCATTAATCTAAAAGACTTTTATCGAACTGAAGAAACACATTTTAAAATACACTGCAAATTGTGAATTCTACTCATAACCAAAACTAAATAATAATAAACATAAATATTCATTTCTTGATTTAAACCTTTGGAATCTAAAGTGACAAAATTGATTATTAATTTTGTTTCCAGCTACAACAATTTCACCCCAAAATAAACTCCCTGTGTATGTATTGGTTTGACTAGAATGCTAAAAAAGAAACTAGCATCTGAGCCACTATGTGCAGTATAAAAATAACTAGCTACTGGCGTATCTAATCTTCCATTCCTGATGTCACCCAAATGTTCCATGATGCGTTTTTTCACCATTCTTTTGGTCTGTCCAATATACTATTTTGTCTGGGTACAACCGCACCCTAAAATATATACTACCCCACAGGACTGACAACTAAAATAATTCTTCACTTTGTATTTTTTCAAATTAATATTTTCCCCATCTAAATTCCTGATTCTTTCACAAACTCTACAGCTGCCACGTGGGTAACAGCCAACACATTTCTCCCTACACTGACGAACCCTCCGATTTAATAATTCCTTTAGATTTAAAAATCTGCTATAGGAAAATGTTACTCTACTGGAAAATAAGTCAGTAAGAGATGGATCATCACATACTATGGGCCAAAATCAAATACCCCTTTCATCATTTCTGAAAAAGGGGAATATTTAGAAACAAAAAATATTCTATGATCCCTGTCCACAAGTGCAGTGTCATATGTCTTCCCATCCAAAAAATCCTGTGTGCTCATAAAATTGGTATGTGAAATATTGCCACCTCCTCCAGCTCTAAATTCAGATTCATCAAGGACAGCTGCCATATACCCATTACTGGGTATTTTATGTCTAACCTTCAGAAATTCCCATTTGAGTGTTGATTTATCAGAAGTATTGGTACAAATCCATTTATATTTCCCATAAAGCAATGAAGTTAACAAATGTGGGGGATGCATACTATCAGCTGCCAAGTAATTAACTGATGTTTCCTTAGGATAGGGCCTAAAATGTACTTCCTGATTTGTTGATATAAAAACTTCTAAATCCAAAAAATGTATTCTCTCTGAATCTATCTTGAGTGAATTTTAAGCCAAACACATTATTAAGATCCTCCATTAATTTGTAAAAACGGCCCTTGTTTCCTTTGCAAATGAAAATCAACTCATCAATGAACCTTGTATATAGAACTACATTCTTAGAATAAAAATCCATGCTGTAAATAAATACATTTTCAAAATGTTTCATAAAAATGATGGCATATGAGGGGGCAAATGATGCCCCCATAGCTGCACCTTCTTTTTGCAAGAAATATTGACCTTCAAACCAAAAGCAATTATGTGTGAGAGAATTCTAATAACTATAACAAAAATGGTGTACGTGGGTCATCCTCCAACATTTTTTCAACAGCTTCCAAGCCATGAATATTTTTGATGCTGGTATATAATGCTTTTACATCCACACTAGCCCAATAGAAACTATCATTCTATCTTAATCCCCCACCAGGTCAGAAAAATCCTTACCATTCTTGATGTATGACATAATGCTAGGTAAATAGATCTTTAAATCATGATCAAGAAGGATGCCCACATTTTGTAAATGAGAGCCCTTCCCTGAAACAGTTGGCCTGCCTAGTGGGTTGCTCACACATCTATCCCCTTAGAATGAAACCAGAAACTAAGCCAATTATTGAAGTCAATCATTTTCTGTTTGTAGTGAGGCATCATCCTAGGTGAAGGTAAAATGCTGCTTAAGGGTAGGGACATAACTGCCTGAGATATATAATCCAAGAGCTTTTGATATAGTCCAGACAGGTATGTCTCTAGTCATTCACACCAACGTAGACTGTTTCACTCATTTTTGTGTGTTTGTGCACGTGTGTGTGTGTGTACCATGTGCATGCATACATATATGGAAGCTATGTCAATAAGGACTGCAGTTTGAAAGGCTTTTGAATGAAAACAAAAGTGTTACGTTTATTGGATTATATATTAGAAGGTATTTGCAGTATATGTTGATGCTGTTTTAAAATATATGCAAAACTGTCTGCTATTTAAACATAAAGAGCATTACATCATATACCAATGTCATAGTTTTAATTTCCATTTGTCTAAAATTTATGGCATAATGCAAGATGAGTACATCTCTTGGAGAAAGAATTTAGAGCAAGTCATAAGACATGCCTTTTTGAATAAAAATATTGCATACTGTATGACTGCTGTCCTTTTCTTCATAAATCTTTAACAATATTTGTTTTTCCTAGCCATGTAAAGCAAGAGGACAGCTATGATGTTATGGAATGTGATCACCTGACCCCCACCACTGCTCGCCAGGTGAAGATAAAACGTGATCCTGTTTTTGGCTTCGGCTTTGTAGCTGGCAGTGAAAAACCTGTTGTAGTTCGTTCTGTTACTGCAGGTACAGTGGAATCCTTTGCTGCTTCTGTTTATTTGCAGAGAATGAGTTATTGCCTTTGTAGAGAGAGGTGAGGCCATACTGTCAGTGTCGGTGTGTAGTTAATTCTGTCTGGAATGAGAACTTTCACTCACCCTTAACCATTACTCTATGTGAGGGAAACAAGATTCGCATGTGGAATGATCATTTATTTATTTTTATTTATTTAAATTTGTTGTCCGGGAGTGTCCGACTGGACGTAGGTCCATTTTCAGCGGAGGCCCGGGGAGAAAAGCTCCACAGTAAAATAACCAGACAGTAGTTACATTGGATTACATAGTGATTAACAATTTAAGATAGCAATTACTTACAACATATTTACAGATGAAGAACATAGTACATCAGTAGACAACTAGAATCTTTATCTGTGAAGTACATAACAGACATTAACAAATGTTACAATGAGAAGTTCCTGCTGTATAATAAGTACTAGGCTTATGAGCATCTGAGCTTGCTATAATCAAAGTAGTTAGTGGAGTGGAGAGAAAGGTAGTGGTTGGATGGGGTGGATGATTAGAGTGGGAGTTGCAAGGGCATAGCCAGCATGTTTTTAGGTGCACTTTTAGTAAAGTTTTGAAGTGGGTGCATGATGGTATGGAGGTAATTGTGGGTGAGAGTGAGTTCCATAATTTGGCTATGGCACAAGAGAATAGTGCTTCACCAGCAGAGTTATTGGCTTTAGTGATCTGCAAGTGATTTTTGTTGCTGGATCTTAGTGGTCTGGGGGTGCGATAGGGTTGGAGTAGATTCTGGAGGGATGGGACATTTAGTGGATGGTTTACTAGTTTGTGGGCGAGTGAGAGTTGATACCACTGAAGGAGGTGAAGGGAGTTCAATCCAGCCCAGTTCAGCAAGTGAGAGACAGTGGTGGCTACGGTAGGATGCCCCTGTGGCGAATTTGGCAATTTTGTTGTAGCAGGTCTCTAGCTTGTTTAGATCACATTGCCTTAGGTTGGTATATACCACATTCTGATTTTCAAGAATATGCAAGAATTTTGTTTTCAGTTCATTTTGTAGCAAAATGTGTCTTGTAACAAAATATGTGCTGAAAATATAAAATAATGTAAGACAACGGTACTGAATATGTACTCTTTATAAAAGGTACATTAGCAGAAATTTGTATTTACTGGCTTATTGTTGAAAAGGACATTTAAATTACACTCCTGATTTGATGTCATAGTCATTGATTATGTGAAGCTCTGTCTCTGTTATGTGAGGCAAATTTTGAAAGGTTTATAAAAGCTGCATTATGTTTAGCTACCTTATTAGTGAGAAGGTTAATGTTCGTTCTGTTGAAAAGTAATTTTTAGAGTATAGTCTGGTTGTGTTTGCTAGTAGGCAGGTGTAGTTTGCATTGCTTTTGTCAAGTGATTAGATAGAACAGTTGGGTTCCTCCTGTTCCTTTTTGCTCTCTTAAATCTTGAGGTATCTGATTTTGTGTGACCACATGTTTACTGTTTTCAGAAAATGTTAAAAAGTGCCAAACCAGGCAATAACTGAAGACCATTTAAATAACAAAGGGACGCCTTTAATTAATTTATTTATTTAACAGTTGTTTACCAGGAAAATCCGACATGGAACAAAGCCGATTTTCAGTGGAGGCCCGGGGAGAAATGTGGGTGTGTATATATGTATATGTGTATATATATATATATATATATATATATATATATATATATATATATATATATATATACACATACACACCAGTTCAATTTAGCCACATAATAAATACAGATAACTTTAATCAAATTCTGTGCTATAAATATAAAAACCTCACCTGCAACTAATGCCTAAAAGTGTAAAGAGCTTTTAGCTAAATAAAATGATGTTTTTACCATCATTATTGTCACATGATTGTCAAAAGAAAAGATCTCCTTACATTCACTGCTGTAGTATTCGTAACAGATGGGATTCCCTTCCATGGAAGACCGAACATCCGGCCAGTCTACCAAAGACTACTTTTTGCTTTTAAAAGGTACGCAGAACATCACCCAAATGCTCCTTGCTTAGCATAGTGCATAAAGATAACATTCAGTCCTAACATAATCAGAACTTTTGCCACCAATCTGCTCTGAATGTATCTTTTTACCATAGGTCTGTTTACCTGCGTCCATTTTCTGCCAGTTGAACATGTTTTCATTCTCCTTTGACTACCTACAGCTGTTTGCCGACTTCTATTGCAGTTGCAGATAAGTGCCCCATTGGGGATTTTGTTTTTTCTTTCTTTTTTGTGCTTTTTGGTTAATGTCATCCAGGAGGGGTAAATCCCAGTGGGTTGAGACAGATTCCCCATAAAGACCGCCACAATGAGCATAGCAAGCAAATCATTTTGTCAAGGAGCTTCTCATGGCCATACGTCATGTTCTATTTGTCAGGCATTCATTCCAAAAACCCTTAGCAGATTTTCTTCCCGTTCTTTGTATGTTGAGAACCAGCATCTTAAGCTTCTTGCTAAAGATGCAATGGAAGGAATCTCCCACCCCGAGGGTCAGCCATTAGGGAAGAATGAGAAGGTGAAAAAGGTATGACTGGAATCTTCCAGTGCCCAGCCTCTGCCAGGTGTTTCTCCCAAAGTCGTTACGAACCCTGAGACTCGCCTGGCTGTGTTGCTGGATTTCTCTGCTCCGACCATGTTGGAGGCCGGTGAGGGTCCAGCTGGCAGTATTTCGAAGAGGCTTTGTAGGTTTCCATCTCAGATGCTCAGGGGGAACCAAAGGAGATTTTTTTCCGAGGGGCCTAGGTTAGTTCCTCAGGTTTTGGTTGAGGAAGAAGTTCCTACTACGGTTCTCAACTGCTGTCCTGGGTCTGAGTCGTCTTAGTTTTTTGGAGAGGGTGTTCCTTTAAAAAACAAAAATTAAACATGTTTCTTCTGGCCCTAGGTATCAACAAAGTGAATGGCAGCCTTTAACTCAGGGGCTATTTGCTGCAATAATGTCCTTAAAGCTCTTCAAGGGGTTTCAGTTCCTGCTCCTCCTTGATCCCCAACTCCCCTTAAAAGGCCTAGAGAACAGGATTTTTCTCAGGATGAGTTGGATTTGGATAATGAATCCCTAACTTTGTCTACTTGTATTCCTTCTGCTTTAAACTATAGGAATCTATTAGCCCAGATATTTCTTTTGAGGAAATTTTCTTTGTGGACACACTTTATAGGATGATGTATTTTTTTTTTTTTTTTTTTTTTTTTGTGGGCTTGTGGTCAGGTCTCTGATAACTATAGGAGTTATTTATGAGTTGGTACAGTTGGAATGCCCTAAACCTGTGAGTATTCCTCCTGCTTTGGCTGCATTGCTGTATGCTTTTTCCAATGCCTCTCTGCCCCCTGCTCCCAAGAAGTCTGACAGATTTTATAGGTTCCCTGAGGATTGTTCTTTCCTATATGAATGTCCTGTTGCTGACCCCTCTCTCATGTCTGTAGCCTCTGATAAGTCTACTCAATTGCTTCCTTTGCCTGAGTTATTGCCTTCTGACAGGAATAGCACAACTATGGAAAGGTTAGGTAAGAAGCTTTATACTTCTGCTACCCTAGCTTTTATTGCTATTAATTAACAGTCCTATATGTCTATATATGTGTTGGCTCTTCTTTCTCAGGTCTGTCATCTTATTTCTGATTCTCCAGACTCTGAGGGTAAAACTTCTGTTCTTTTCTTGCTAAGGACTTCATCTCACGTCATTCATCATTCTATTAAATGTAGCTATGATGCAGCAGATGGCTATTCTAGGGCTGCTGTTCTTGGTTCCGTGATGGAGGTATTCTTGGATTGGTTTCAACCACTACCTGATATAAAAGCTATGCTGATGGATGCTCCTCTGGACTCTAAACTTTTGTTTACGGAAGCTGCTACTAATTTGTATAAGTTTATTCAGGCTAAGGGTAAGGCCTTACAGGAACTCAAACATGTTTGTTTTTCCTGTGCCTTAAGTTCAGAAAAACTACCCTGCCAAGCCCACCTTTGTTTTTAGGCAATCCCGCCCTTCTACTAAAGGTAAGGAGAGTGGCAAATGGGCTCCTTCTGCTAAGGCTACTCAGTTTTCAGGGGCTGTGAAACTTTCCTTTCCAGGCAAACCAGGTGCTGTATGACTCTCCGACTCTTCCCTGCCAAATTCCTCTTTCTCTTTGGCTTCAGATCACTCAGGATTCTTCTCTTCGGTTGAATATTCATCAGAGGTACTTCATGATGTGGAAATCCCATCGTCCTTTTATGGGCATTCCTTAGCCTGCTCGAGAACAACTTCCATTTCTAACAGAGGTTCTTCAAAAATCCCTTGACGCAGGGTACTATTCAAGAGGTGCTTGTTTTCTGAAGGGGAAAAGGGTTCTACTCCATACTGTTTCTGGTGCCAAGAATGGAAGATACTTGGAAACCTATTCTAGACCTCTGTCATCTAAGCACTTTCCTAAAAGTGCCTTCCTTTTGGATGTTTTCCTTTCAGATTCTGCTTCCTGTCATGCTTCCTCAGGCCTATATCATATATCTGTATCTCAAGAATGCTCCATATTCCAATCCATCCTCGTTTTAGTAAGCGTTTGTGTTTCTCTGTTGCTTCCTGGCATTTTCAGTTCTCTGCTTTGCCCTTTGGCCTTTCTACTGCCCAATGGGTGTTCACCAAATGCCTTTTTCCTGTGATTGCTTTTTGCAGGCTTCAAAGGATCCAAATAGCTCCTTACTTAGATGACTTGTTGATTCATTCATTCTCTCCAGAGACCCTTTTGCAAAATCTTCATTTTGTCATTTCCCTTCTTCAGAGCCTGGGCTTCACTATAATTTTCAAAAAGTCTTCTCTGACTCCTTCTCAGGATCATGTTTTTCTGGGTAACAGGATTTAGACAGTGCTAATGCTTGCACCCCTTCCCCCTTCAAAGGCCTTAACTCTCATTTCTTTCTTTTAAAACCTTCTTCCTCTGGCTTCCATTACTGCCAGGGAGTGCCTGAGAGCTCTGGGTTTCATGGCATCCTCTGGCCAAGCTTCACATCAGAAAGTTTCAGTGGTTTCTGAAGTCAGTGTGACTCTAACTTGCACATCCTCTAAATTTTGTAGTTCTTCCTCTTCCTTGTCTCAGACATGGACTTCACTGGTGGATTCAGCAGTTGTCTCTGAATCCAGAGATCCCTTTTTATCTCCCTCTTCCCTGTCAGGAATTGTTCACAGATGCTTCAGACATGGGGTGGAGGTGACATTTGGCACCCTAAAAGTACAGGGGGGTAGTCACCTGTTTAGTAGAAGGAGCACATCAATGTCAAAGAGATGAGAGCTCTTCTGCTGGCTCTTCCGGCCTTTCATCTTCTTTTCTCTCTGGGGTCTCTCAAGGAGTTCACAGACAATATTCCTGTGATGTGGTATAGCAACAAATGAAGAAAAAGAGAATATCCAGCCAGTAAATTGGTACAAACAGTAGTAGCAAAAACCAATTAATTAAAGTTGTACCAAACCAAACACAGGTCAGTAAAAACACCAGAGTTTAATAGATGCAAGTACAAAGTATTTTCACAGAGAATTCTGTTTCATCAGGCAAAAGTCATTTCAACTGAATTCTAAAGAAGCTTTTCAACAAAATCACATGATACTAAGACAATTAAACAAAGCATTAATAAAACAAAACCTTAAAAAACACATTCACCTAACACTATTGTGCAAATAATTAAGTTCTGGTTTCAAAGAAAAAAACCCTCATTAAAATCAGGTTTCTGGTATGCTTTAAAATATAAAACCCACTTATTCTCTTGTCTTTCTGTGATGTTTTTAATATCACCTCCCCTAATGGGAACCTTCACAGTGATTATGCCAAGACTACTCTACTGAAACTGAGTGATGTCCCGGCTAGATTCAACCTCCCTTTCCAAACCTGATGACCCCTCATTATGCATAGTCCTTTACTGCCAATTTCTTTGCACATGTGAACAAATGCATCTGTCCCCTACCAAAAAAAAAAAAAACCCTTGTGGTGAACCTAGTATAAGCATACTGTAGAATAAAAGGGACATTGCACATCAAAATAAATGTGCCTCTCAAGATACAAAAAAGCTCTTGCTAAAATTAAAAGAGAAGGCAATACCATGATCAAATCAGCCAAAGCCAGATATGAGATACAAATTGCCACCCACAGAAAGGAAAACCAGAAAACCTTCTTCAACTGTGTTAGAAGCCTTCGAAACGGTACCACAGTAGTATGCATTAGTAAGGATCTCACATACTCATACCCAGAGGAGATAAAGTAAAATTTATTTGCTAATAGATTGGCTAACCTCACCACCCTATCCCCTGTTACATTACCAGATCTTATAGCAACATATACACACACCCGTAATCTCCCATGAATAAGCCCTCAAAACACCTTCCAAGACCAAGACCACTGCTTCTGTAGGGCCAGATAACATATGGCAATGTTTACTCTCCAGCCTGAAACAGGACCTGTCAAACCTCTACTTAGGCTATTCAATGTCAGCCTAGTGGACACATGAAGAACAGTAACTTTCATCTACTTGCAGAAAGGTGAGGCATCAACAGACCCAGGAAATTAAAGACCCATAAGTCTGATGATATATAAGGCTGTGGAAAGGATGATTATGCAATTGATAGATAAGGACATAGGTAACCTACAAACCCTCAACCCAAGCCAGTTCAGACTTGTTAAGGGCATATCATGTCTAGTTAACCTGTTTGACTTCTTTGAAAAGTTTACTGAAGCAGTGGGTGAAGGCACATCAGTACACAGTGCACAGTTAGACCTCTCGAAGATATTAAACACCATCCCACACTCCTGTATCATGAATAAACTACCTCAGCTAAATGTTAATCCCTATGTAACTCATGGGATATTAAATTGTCTCACAAAACAATCCAGGAAATTAGGATGGGCTCTCTACTTCCTCCAAAAGACATGTCACAAGTGGTGTGTGCCAGGGACTTTTCCTTATCCTTGAGCCATTCCTCTTTGTATTTGCTTGTTAGACGTCAAACTAACTGTTAAGAGTTTATAATTGTAACCTTAGTGCCATTGTAAATACCTCCGAGAACAGCAAGATCCCTCAGAAAGGCCTTTCCCAAATCAGTAGCTGGAGTCAAATTCATGGTCTGAAACTGCGTGCCAAGAAATGCACATTGTCATCTTTCAGCAAACAAGAAATCATTTGTAACTATCATAGCGGCAACACTCCTTTGATAATTTCTCTAATAGTTAGGGACCCGGGAACCAATGATAGCAATGAATTGTCCTTCAGTCACCATGAATCCACTATTGTAAGAAAGTACCCTTTCACTGACAGCTTATTACTAAGGGTATGATGCCCAAGTGTAGGGGTGTGATCATTTCACTGTATTCTGCACTCATCAAGCTGAACATTTGAGTAAAATGCCCCTTCAGTATGTACCTGTCCAAACATCTAATGCAACTCAAATGCCCACACTGCTTTTTTATTAAGAAAATCAAAGTCCTAACTCATAAAGTCTGTGCGACCATCTCAAAGTTTTGTCCTCCTAGTCATTGTCATATAGGCTACAGAGGGGCAGTCTCTGCCTTGCATACAGAGCCTCAATAGACCCTATCCTGTCAGACTTGCTGCACATTCTCAAGTCCAATGGGGGCATTAATTCCTGCTCAAGAGTTCTAAATCTCTTTTGCAACATAAATATAACATGTTAAAGGGAAAGATTATGTATCACAGAGAATGCTCCTTTTTGGAATTGTCATTCTCTCCACATAAAGCAAAAGTACTTTTCTTACACTATTCAAACTTAATCTTGATGAATGGATGGGTAACCACAAATTCACCCCTAGTTTAGCATATGTGTTCCTCGTGACAATGTTCTGTCCATCACTGAGTTATACTTTCTTAAAATATAAGAACGAACACCTTAATTGGGAATGTATTGAGAGACTTCTAAAGATCCTCACTGATAAACCGCCTAGTAAGTACTTATGAACCCGTGAAGAGTTTGGATGGCAGAGGGTGATGTAACGACTGCTAGCTAGCAGGCATCTGCAAACTTTTTTTGCTATAGATTTTGAATCCTTGTTTGGAGATCTGAGAAGTAAAGACCAAAAAGAAAAGGTCCCTATATTGAGCCCTGAGTGATACAGCTGGGCCCTTTTATTTATTCTGATGAGATTCCTGCAACTCACACTATGTAGGTTCTGTCTTTCATCCAGTTTGCTATTTGCTTGCTGCATATGGGTCAGTTTTTAATGCATTTTGCTTCTGTTAGATGCCAGCTTGAAGAATTTTGTTAAAGGTCTTGGAAGGGTTAAGATACACAATGTGTACAGTGTCTACTACAGGACCACCCTAGTAAGATACACACTGTATAGTACAGGACCACCCTGGTGAGATGCACACTGTATAGTACAGGACCACCCTGGTAAGGTACACAATGTATACTACAGGACCACCCTGGTCAGATACATAAAAGGTACTACAAAACACACTGCTCTATTGAAGAAGTTAATCAGATTCAGATGACAAGATCTACCCTTCATAAAGCCAAATTCTTGTGGGTCAAGTCAACTAAGATTTTTTAACACCGTTCTTGATTTATTACTTAAGACTCGGGCAAACATACATTTATATAATAGAAAACAAGCCATGTTAACAATTTCACAGTTAAAAACATTATACATCACATACGTGTCTATACAATTATCATCAATCCAGCATTATAAAAATTGATTAGTTCTTGCCTTCATTTAAATCTTACTCCTCCTCTAAAAAAATATTCTGTGTGTATTGTTCCTAAGTCATTTTCTTTTGCCATTTTCTAATTAATACCACTCCCAGTTTTTATGTCCGTTACAATATTCAATAGTTCAAACACAATTGGTTTTGACTTTGATTTCCATTTTGTAGTAATTGCTTTTGATGTCAGTCACCAGAATTAAACTTAACAAGAACTTACCATGTAATAGGCAATTCAGATCTTGTATCCCAACTCAAAAAAAAATAATTTACTTAATTACGCTCATTTCCTCACCCAGTATTTCTGACAGAGTGCTTTGAAGGAAAGTTTTGAAATCTACTAACTCATTATATATATATATATATATATATATATATATATATATATATATATTTTCCCATTTACATCTTTCTTCCTCATCATACCTCCCACATATGCTATACAACTGTAGGAAACATTCTTTGGAGTCTGTATGGAATATAAAAATACCTATGCAAACACTTCCAAGTAAAAATCCTAAATTTTCTAGACTTTGTTACATAATTGGGAGCTGTACATATGTCCTGCAATTTTTTCTTTCAAATCATCCAACCTTGCTTCCCAATCTTTTCTAACCTCCTCCGATTGATTCCTATAGTTATTGTGCAATATTTTATGTGCCTTATTAATTATCCCTTTTTTTAGCATCAGCTTCTGTTCTAGATTCAACTAAAAACTCTACCAGAGCAGGTCTGTCATTTAGGATTTCCCTTTGCATATACTCTATCAATCCCTGATAGGGGAAGGCAGTCTCTAGCCTGCGGTGGAAATATCTTCTTAGCCTCTTCTCATTCTGTCACCTTTCCCTCTCTAGTTATTTCCTCCTAATACATTAATTCAATCCTTTGCCAGTTTTCTCCAATAAATTCCAGCTCCCTCTAGCCTATTCTCTGCACTGCTAGTTGCAGTCATTCCTATCAGCAAAATCTCCTTTCTTCATGCTTATTTATTTATTTGACAGTTGTTAACCGGGTTTTTTGCTTAGTTCTTAGAATACTTTCTACTACTTCATGAATATGATAATATTTATGGCTGCTGTTATTCTGTTAAGTATCTGCATCCAAATTCCCACTCTTATTATTTTTTTTAATTTCCTCCTGCTTCATTATCATCCCATTCCACTTTGAATTATAGTTTTTTTGCTTGTGTTATGCATATGAGCCATAACTGTGTAGCTCTAAAATATCCCTTCAAATCAGGTAATCCTAAACCTCTCTGTTTAGTTGAATGGATCACCTTATCCTATTTGAGCCTTGGCCCCTTCCCTACCAAATAAATTCCTTCAACTCTTTTTTTAATTATTGTCTGCAACTTATCTTATTGATAAAAACATGGCTGCCTTATATGTGAAACTAAAGGGACTAAAAACTACTGCTTATCTCTTGCTATCCATATCCATAAATAAGAGCTTCCATTTTTCTCAGTTTTTGTATTATCTTTTGTTTAGTCTATTTCCACATATTAATCCCAAAATAACCTTCTGAGGATGGCCAAGTACAGGTAAAACTAATCAGAAATGAAAGGAAATGATTGGATGTCACCTATTGGAAATACATAGAAATATTGAATCAAATGCCTTGAGTAAAGATGTAATGAATTCTGGACCAGAGCAAATATTTAAGTTGAGTTTTACAGGAAGTGCAGAAGCCAAAAAGAGGGGGAGATATAGTTAACTTGACTGAGTTAATTGAATACAAATGGATTAACTACGTTAGGGCTGGTACTGCCCCTGGTTTAAATAATGTTAATAGTCTCAAACCATTTTTGAAGAAAAGACAAAGCTATATTTAATTTTATATATATATATATATATATATATATATATATATATATATATATATATATATATATGGATCTGCTTCAGTAGATCAAACCTTTACAAATTTGAACCACAAATGGCCAAGACCATATGTTCAAACTTGTAAAAGTTCGAACACTGAAGAAAAAAGTAAAAAAACAACAAAAAACAAAACTAAACGTCTGTAGCTGTACCCTCCACACTCCCTTACTTAAATATACCAAATCCGAGATCGCAGTGCATTGCGGAAAAGGGAAATCTTCCCATTCCACACTTTACGGAGATCTCCATTCAGTCCGATCGAACTATTACAAGTTCGAACATATGGTCTCTGCCATAATAGGTTCGAACTTGTAAAAGTTCGATCTTCCGAAGGGGACCCATATATATATATATATATATATATATATATATATATATATTTTTTTTTTTTTTTTATGCGTGTTTTAAGTTCATTATAAGATGTTTCATAGTGTTATACCCTGGCTGCTGATTTTACTTGATTTAACTTATATTTATGACTTGTAATTTGTGACTAAATTGTGGTATTGTGCATAAATGTTTTGATTTTAATTCAGTTATATGTGCATTGAAATGGAACTCAAAATCTTTGTGTTTACTGTGCTTTATTGTGCTTTAATAGACAGTGCTGCTCTGATGGCTGGTCCCTTTGTTTTTTATCTTCCCACATATTGCCATAACAAAATCCTTTTTAATCCAAACTCCTCAAAACTTAATTTTATTTTGTCCCCTCAAATATAGGTATTGCTGTACCAATTCATGGATGGGTACATAGTTTACAGCTATAGCCTTTGTTTTATCTTCATTAATTGCATATCCTGAAAAGACTTGAAATGGTGTCAAGATGGTCCACAACTCTGAGAAATCCTTTTCTGGTTTTATTACATACAAAATAACATTGTCTATAAATAAAGCCAATTTTGTCTTGATTAGCTTTACTAATTATATCCTTGCATTTCTGAGTCCCTTATTTCCTTTGCCAACAGATTTAAATCTAAAGCATATAACAAAGGGGAAAGAGGCTAAACCTGCCTGGTTCTCCTGTTCAGACAAAACTTGGCAGAGGAAAACTCCTATTTTAATTTTTGCCTCCAACTTTTAACTCTCTTATGGTATACTAGGAACAGTGGTCATGGAGTAACCTATGAGGAACTCTCTTACTTTTACAGTGCTTCAGAAGTGTGTAGATATCAGTAGATGAAACTCAGTCATAGCTACAAATTATGACATAATTATAATATATATAGCTAATTCTTAATATTTTTACTGGGGCCATGGCTATGTTGGACAGTTATTTCTGCCCTTGAAATATTTTAGCTGCTTCTGCACATATTTCTATGCATCCTGTTAGTTACCTGTCTGGTGCTCTTTGTTCTTTTATTATAACTAGTAGTTATACTGAAATAGTCAATGTTTTTTTTAACTATTTTATAATTTTGCATTCTTAAAGTTAAGCAAACTAGTACTTTGACATTCACTCTCTCTGTGTTGTATTGTGTTATACCACATATGTACAGTTTGTATACATTTTCATTCTGTATAAAATCTGTTTGACATCCTTGCTTCCATTGCCTAGGTAATTGCTAGAAACGGTCCTTTTACCAGTTCTCTTATGTAGTTAAGGAAAAATAAATAAAACAAAGGCTTGAGTTCCAATATTTCACCTGTAGAATTAAATGTTGCAATAGCCTGTCTCTAGCCTTTGCATAATTTCTGTTTTTCATTTTCTTGCTTTTGTTTGATATCATTTTTGTTTTATGACCTAACACTGTGCATACAGTGCTGTTAATTATGTTATCACATTCCCTGTTAACTTGATTTTATGCTGTCATATTTTACCAGACAGCGATGGAACAAGATCAACCTTTAAAACTGTAATTTGAAAACATGAACACAGTCTTGACTGATAGCACTCTTTACCATGTAACTTTTTTGAGTTGAATATATTCTTGGATATATTTCAGTTTCAAAGTTTACATGCTCAGGAGTCTTTTCATAATTCTACCACGAAAGCAGTGGCCTTCAATCTAGTACAAGGTTTTATCTGCAAAGTATTCTTTAATAGTATGAACTATTGAAATCGAGCTTATTAAATTGCTTAGGCTAAGCACTGAATAAATAATACGACTTCTACTAATAATATAAAATAGAACAAGAAAATACAGTCAAATACAACTGAAATTCAGACTCTAAATAAATTAAAACAAATGGCTGACAAAGCAAAATATATAAGAATAAATACATAATAAATGCCCCAGTGAATAAGATGACTATAAAACTGTATATAGAACAATTTTAAGCATCTCTTAAAATATCAGAGGAAACAACCATGGAAATGAAAAGAAATCAAATTGTATAATACCTCAGTCCTGTTATGTGACATCCCAGGCATGCTCTACTCTCTCCACAAGTTATTTAAGCAGCAGGGCCTTATTACTTTGAATTATTATCTCAGATTTATTCAGCTGTCTTCATGCCTGAGGCGGCACTGCACTTTTTTTTTCTAGCTCGCATCTTTGGGTAATGAAGAAGAATTTAAGGTAAACATGGCCATTAATTTTGTTAAAATAATGCCTAAAATCTTATGGCGTTTGAAGCTAACATAGTATGTAAATTAGTGGAAAATAAGATGGTCATTATTACAATCCTAGTTAAATCTTTGGCTTTGATATATGCAGAGATGGGTCTATGTTAAGTCGTCAAATGTTCATTTCAGCAAACATTTATATGTGCAAAAAATTTATGGAGGGAAAGGATGTAGTTGGCCAGTAGCACAAATTTGCCCTTTCCCCCACTGTAGTGCGATCTTAAGAGTTGGTATATATAGTTGGGAAGGTGGGGGTCATAGCCCCCCAGTTTGGTAGGTTTTACATACTGTCATGCCTGTTCGTGTTGTTTTGGCCAAGTGCTTAGTTTCCCTGATTAAATGTATTTTTGATGAGAGCATTTGCTGAAAAGAATTTTCAATGCTTAGGGTTCCATGAAGAAAGGATCACTGAAGTGAACCTTCAGTGAATTAATATAAATCCTGCAAAGATGGCTGGTTGAGTGGAAAAAATGCTGGGTTTTGATTCTAGCATCATCTGTCTAGAGTTTTTCTTAGTATTGTGCAACCTGTGACTGGGCTAGCAGCAGATAGATGGTTTATGAGAGCTGAAATATTCTTAAATGTCTGGTCCCAGCACTTCACAACCTGTTGATATGCTTGAACTGAGGGTTTAGACATTTTTGACAGGAAATGAGACTCTTCACTGCAGGCAAATATTAAAGGTAAGGTCCCCAAATGATTGTTACTGAGCGATTTCAATGTATGGACTGATTTAATCTATTTTGTTTGTTCTTAAGAAGAGCACTGGCTGCTCAGCTTGTAAAGATGATTGGTCTCGAGACTTATGGTCAGTGAAGATTGGAGTCTCCACTCTAATCACAGTTCAGGAGTTTCATTTTGGTAGGAGGTGTGGAAATCTATTTAGTTCACGTAGTACTTAATGAAAACATTAGGCATCTAAGTTCTTTTAGTACTACAGATTGTGTAACACAAGATCCTGTTAAATCGTGCGTACTAATAATAAAGTATAATGGGGGGGCTCAAATATTAAGGCATGACTGTCTGCCTCCTAAATACTAGACAGTCTATGGTTTAATGTTTTATTTTTTTTTTTTTATTAGAGAAAAATTGGCAATGAAATATAGGTTGGAAGCAAATGCATCCAAGATTTAGCAAGTAAGGTCTACAGTAAGAAGGAAGAATAACTGTCCAGAAAAATGTCCCCTCTGTAAATGACAGATTGAACAACTTTTCAAGGTTGTAGACCCTGAATGTATTTTTGAGATCCATGGGCTAAGAAATAGAGGTTGAATGCAAATACATCATGATAAGCTTAACCAATTAAGAACTACAGTAATAAGGAAAATGTCTTCTTAAGAGGCTTGTAAACCAGGTGTGCAGTCTTGATAGCTCCCCACATTAAAAAAAAAAAAAAAAATTTTCACAATGGGAAATGTAAAAAAAAAAAAAAAAAGAGTGGCCCGAACCAAAAGGAGATGGCTACCAGTACTCTGATATCTCAACAGAACTCAGATAAATAAGAAACGCAATTGCAGAAGCGACCTTTAGAACAATGTTAAAGAGGATATAATGAAATTAATGGATTTAATAACAAACTAGTCAAAGATATCAGTGATATTGGCACCTTAAATCAAATAGCAGAGAGACAAAAAAGCAAAATTCTTGAAAATGGGACACGACTATGAAGGAACATTTAGACACGGGAACAGAAGCTGGGATTAAGTATCTGAAAAATGAAACTACAAAAGAGGAGTTCTTGCTGTGGTAGAAGAAAAGTGTGTTGAAAATAGTCTGGCAGTTAGCAGAGAGAGCTGAGACTCTGAGTTGTTAATGAGGTGATTTCTGCATGTAGGATATAAAGTCTAATTCTTTCCAGTTCTGTTTACCTGCTGTGTGAATGAGCAAGTCACTTAACCAGACACTACTGGGTTGCTCCTGAAAAGAGGTATTTGTGTATAGTGGCCTTACCTGGTGAATAAATATATAAAATATGCAATAAGAGGTGCAGTTGCTGCAATCTAAAAATGATTGGGAAGCCCCCATAGAATAATGGAGGGACTTCAAAACTATATGAGGGAGGAAATTTAAACATCTCTTTGAACCTAGGAAGAAACTAGAGTGCAAATGTGGAGAATGGAATGTCTTAACCTTATGTGATGATTTAGATGTGTACTCTGCTCTGCTTTCTACATGATGTTTAAGATGTGTGCTGTTTTGTCTACAAGTACAGGAAGAAGCAGCATGCGCCTGAAAAATCAAAATGAAAGTGGATGTTTAATACAGGAAATGAGATGATAAAATATTACCTGATGTAGCGGCAGTTATATGTGCAGTGGAAACCATTGACTGGAGCTAGGGAGATGAGCTGTGGCAGTGCCCAAATAATTAACAAACTTGTACTGATTTCTAGAATTAAGCAAGCTGTGTTTCAGTCAGAGGAGGAGATCCCCCACTTCACGTATGTAGTCACAGAAGCTGGACATGCCCAGGAAAGAAGAACCAACAGTGTCACTATGGGGCAAGAAAGGGTGAATGGGCAAGAGTAGTAGAGAAGAAGATGCAGTTAAATTACATCCCTCTCCTAATTGGTAGAAGGGAATCAAGGAGGCAGGTTAAACAGGAAGAACTCATACAAATCCTGAATGAGGGAATGCTGAAAGATCCAGGACTTAAAGCTGCAGAAGTGAAAGCTGGAATGAAACATGTGAGAAAAGTGAAGGGTGTACCAGGAAAGCTAAATCAGAAATAGAGGACAAGGTCAGAGATCTTATTGAGTTTCTAGTAAGTTTATTGGAAGGGGAAATAATTAAAGCCTATTGTTCTGTCAAGCTAGGAAGCAGAGAGAGGAGGCAGATGCCACAGGTTACAGCCAAGAGTAACTAAGAATTTCTGTAAAGTGAATTCATTGTTAAAGGATAAAAGTATTTGCCAAAACAAATGCTATAAAGGTAAGGAAATGGATGACCTTAACTGGGCAAGACTGCCATACGGAAGTACAAGATGGCAAGAGATAAGGTAAGATGTGATTTGCTATGAAGAGGAGAAAATCATTAAGTTGAGACAAAAATAGGTGAACTAGAAGTGAGACCAACAGAGTAAGCAACTTACAATACATCTGCATTGGGCATAATTATACAAGATAAATAAACTAAAGAGCAAAACAACAATGATGGACTGAGGGGAAAGAACAGGAAGAGAGTAAATTGGTGGCAAATTTTATAACGGGGAAGGTAGAGGATGAATTAAAAATGCGATAAGGCAAGGTAACAGAAACGAAAGATAGACCACTGTAGTGGTGACATTAATTATGGGGTGGGATGGGTAAAAGAAATCAGTGATGTTTTAAAAAATGAAAAGATCTTAAGACAGTTAAAGCTGCAAGAGTATAAAACACAGTGACAAAGGAAATGTAATACAGCAATAAAGAAAAAGTTAAGAATAGGGATATAGAAAAGAAAAGTATTGTAAAGTCAGCAAAGGGTCAAGAAAAGGTCATAATGAGTGAAATACAGAGCTGAAAGGGAAAAGAGGGTTCTCAGAATCATACAAAAAGATTTTAGGTAATGGGGATAAAGGTAATGTAGTCCGCTGGTAAAGCTAGGGCAAATTATACTTACACTAGACCAATGTGGAGGACTGAGTTGATCTGTGAGGGTACCCAAAAATTTGTATTTCCAGATCAAAACGAGAAGGTGTATGCAGTAGTTCATAGTCAAATTTGGTGAGCAGGAAGTGTGGGTGAGGAGAAGGGAAAGAAATAAAGATGGTTGGTTGGAATGTGTGAGGAATTTCCAATTCCATTTAGGAAAAAGCATAATTAATAGAACAGTGAGTGAGTGAGGGTTTTTTTATCCTTTTGACTGGGTTAGACCCACTTGGCTATTAGTCTCTTTTCAGGGGAGACCCAATGTGGTATTTATACTACTAGGAAAATTTGACTAATACTTAGGGACATTTTCCCTACTGTTTGGAGGAGAGGAAGTGAAGTACTCTCTAGAGTTGTTGGGTGCCACTGGAGGGCTACTGTTGAATTGTTACAGTGATAGAAAATGGCATGCTTGAGACACAAGTGCTAATAAATTTGATAAACCAGTAGGAGTCAAAGGAAGGATAAGAATCTAGATGGAGTGACTTGGTGGCAAGAGTAATATGGGAAGAATAAAATGAGAGGTTTTCTCAGCTGGTGCAGTAGCCAGGTTTACCTTGCAGCAATGTTTTTCTTGCAAGAAAGACGTTATGCAGATGGGGAAGGTGAGAAAGAATGGGATAAGGAACTGAGAGGGGAACAAGCAGTTGTAGTTTCTCAGTGGCCACAAAGATGACGACCAGTGATATGAATAAAAAGTAAAAGTGATGGCAGTTTGAACAGGTATGACATTTTGGATAGTTTTATCTTGCTGCTGGGATTTAACCTTAAAGACATAAGAGCATTTATTTATTTGGGAGGTGAAAATGATTGTGAAGAGGAATTTGAAAGCTTTAACTTGCTGAAAAAATTTATTACTGAGACTGAAAAAGGAAATGCATTAGCACAATTGAAAGACTATTTGAGATTTTGGGACTAAAAAGAAAATAAATGTTCAATCTGGGACTTCAGATATGGATGAATATGAGTTAAAACTGTTTTTTTATTTCACTGTAAAGTGCATGAAAGTAAAGAAATACATGATGAAAGATATGTATAGACTTGGTGTTGAGATTAGTGGGTACAATGGATGTTGACGACAAGAACATTTAACATATTTCAAATACAATAATTGTGAGTGGTAAGAGAGGATTTCTTAGGTACTGGGAGCAAGCCAAACATGTTATTCCTATGGGAATGAAAATAATTTGATACAAGACTGTAATGAATGAAGGTGTGACCAATGCAGGGAGAGGTGACTTAAAGCAAAATTCTGCATGCCTTATTGTAGACAATGTAAAGAATTTGGACACCACTTCTTTGACTGTCCCACATTAGAAAAGGAAGGATTAGATGAAGAGGAGAACTCAGAAGAAAGACAAACAATAGAGAATGTTATAACAAAATATATTAAAAGAAGAAGTGATATGGGAGAGGGGGATATTGAAGAATGGTTAAAAAATTAAGAGGTACTTAGAGAAGAAACAACAATTCAAAGTGAATATACTGATATACAGGAATAGAGCAGATATGCAGTTTTAGAAAGTGAAGTGGAACAAATTGAGACAGGAGGAGAACAAGATATTAAAAAAATCAGTTGGGAGGCCTGGGAGAAGGAAAAGAAAAATAAGATCTGATACTAAAATACTTGTATAAAAGGAAATAATGATGTAAATATTTTAGAATTAAACAGGGATAGCATTAGAAATGATACGAGGTTTGGTGGTGGAATGTTGTAAAAAAATGGATTTTTTTTGCTTGCTAGATACCAAACGTGAGAAAAAAGCAAAACGGTAAATAATATAGGCAGTATGGGGTGTCATATTTGTTTGATAGGAAAAAAGACAAAGTAAGACATTTTCTGGAATATGAATTCTTATAAAAATATGATACAAGAACTTTAGATGCAACAATAGTAGTACTAGGAAGGACCTTGATGTGCAATATGAGCATGAGGGAAACATGAGAAAGATTAATAGTTTTATGCAAATACTAATATGATGAAAAAACAATTGTATGAAGAAATCAAAAAATGTGTTAGTAAATAGTGATTGTAGAAGATTTTAACTGTGACCTGAGGAAATCAAAGGGAACAATAGCCAAGCATGTTAAGGAATTTAATAAAATATGGAGATTTAAAAGTAGGAAAGAATAAACAATGGATGTATAAAAGACGAATTGTTAAGACCGAAGTTGATTATATAATTTATTCTAAAGCCATGAAAGAAATAACAGAAGGCTACAGATAGCATAGTTTTCAGACCATAGAGCAATATAGGATAGAATAGGGGGAATGCATCGAAGTAATAAAGAAGGCAAAGAGATAAACATTAACTGCAGAGTGTAAAAAAATTATGAGATGAAGAACTATAGCAATAAACCATTTTATAAAAAACTGGACACAGTGGTGTGTAGTGTATAAGCAGAAGTATAAAAAATACATTGAGAAGTAGAAAACCGTATAAAAAAGAAATGCAATAAAATATAAAGAAATGCTAAGGAATTATGAAAAAGAAATAGAAAAAAGTAAGAAAATAAAAGAAAGTAGGAAAAGTATCTGTATGAAAAGAATAGAGAGGCAAAGATTTTTTGAAAGCAAAGAAAGAGGAGGTTTAGTCTTAGGAAAATAAATAATGGATGGATAGATGCCATCTTAGATGGGAAAATGAAATAAATACAAGATATTATGGAGGTGATAGAAAGTCTTATATTTATGAAAAGGAAATGGATGGACAAGAAGAGTGGAAAGTGAAAAAAATCTGAAAAAGGATTTTTTTAGAAAATAATATAACAGTAGAAGACATAGAGAAGGAGATAAAAGAAGGTAGGAATGAATCAACACTAGGATCAGATGGTATAAGTTTTAAGTATCATCAGAAAAAGAATAAAGATGAAAGAGAAGATTTAAAAATATATAAAATGAATAGATGAAGAAAGGTATAATGGAAGAATACATAATATGGTAGAGTGATAAAATTTACATGGAAAAAGGATAAAAGAAAATATGTAAAACATCAGAGGCCCATAACACTAGGGAATACTGACTATTTATGACAGTACTACAAAATGGATGGTGAAAGTATTGGATGAGGTACTAGGGGAATGGATTTATGGTATAACAGGAAGAGAGGTGAAAGAAATGTTATAGTAGTAGTAGAAATGACAGTGAAAGAAAATAAAGAAGTTAGACCAATAGGATGTGACATAGCTAATGCATAAGTTAAAGTGAGACATGGAGCAAGGTGGCTCATTTTAGACACACATGGCATAGGAAAAAAAATATTAATGTAATAGAGAAATGTTATGAGAATTCATGGGTACAAGTTATGATACATGGATGGATGGGAAAAAAATCAGCATTGACAGGAGTAAAACAAGGATGAGTATGTGCTTATTTGTATTAGTAATGAGTGCTATAGTACAGATGTGCATGTATGAAATGAGGGAGCCACGATGTGTGATAGAAGGAAATGTTATATTACCAATATGTATGGCATATGCAGATGTTTAATTCCAATAACAAAAAGGAAGAGATGCATAAGTGAGATTGTAGTAAAGATGGAAAAGCTGTTAAAGTTTGCCTGCAGTTAAACAAAATTAAGTGTAAGGGGTTTGGTGAGATCCAGCCCTTATGGATCTGCTTCACATTCACAAAACAAATAGCACTAGAATTCTAAGGATCCAAACCTTATCTGTGAGATAAAACATATGGAAGGGGTGGGTATGTGTGTCAGAGATTATCTCTCTTCTCTAGCCGTCTCCCCATATATGTGAAATAGAGCTCTACCCTATGCTTATTCATTTGGACCAATGGATAAAAATTGCAAATTTACCCCTGGCTTTTTGCTTGTGACCCTTATGGGCAACAGCAGTTTTTAGATGATCTAAGGTGCAGGCATATACCAAAGCCATTTTATCCCATGGGCATTGATAACTGTGAAAATGAAGCATGAATGACTAGGTTTAAAAAGGTTCTAGGGTCATTAGCCTACTAACCTCCTGTGAGATAAAAAAAAATAAATGAAATTCATTTTACAAGAAAATAAGTAAAGATCTCAGGAATTATATATGGTGAATATGTAATAAGTCAACACAGAGAGAGAGAGATCCTGGTGCAGATAAAAAATAGTTTGTTGGAAAAGATTTTACTAGTTGCAGAAAAAGACATATATGCATTATACATATTTTGAGAGAATATATATGTTCCCCACTCAAATGGGAAAAAGTTATTAGAGATTTTTTAGCTTCATCTGAGTCTCGAGTCTTAATATGATGAGAAGGATCCTTTGTAATAAAAATGAAAGAGGTGATTTGAATTTAGAAAATCAAGTAGATCTATGCATTTATTTTGGGAAATGAGAAAGGTAAAAGACAAAAACAAACGACCGATATGATGCTGTATGAAAAATATACATGCACATAGGAAGAAAAACAGGGAAAAGGAATAAAAGGGACAAGACTGTGGAAAAAGAATATGGCAAAAATGAACGTATGCATGTTAAGAGTAAGTGAGGTCAATGGGAAAAGAAGAATGGTATAATATGCATTTAGAAAACAAATGACGTACCCATGGAAGGAATTAAAACAAGGTGAAAAAAGGCAATAAAAGAAAAAAAAGGTTTGACAATTTTGATGAAGCAGAGGAGTTTTTTTGGGAGAATTTTATTAAAAACTTACCAGTGAAAGGGAGTATGAAACATAAAGTGATAGAGGCAAAAAAATGTGTTGACAGTAGGGAAGAAGAAACAAAAAAAAAATGCTCTTTTGGATTTCAAAAATTAAATAAAATGAGATGGAGAGAGAATTTGGACAAAGTTGTGAAAATTGGTATAAATGGGAAAGGTTTAAACATATGAGTATAATATATGGGAAGTATGATAAAGTAAAGAAATATGACATTGATAAATGAGATAAAGTAGTGTTTATGAAAATATGGGTGCAGTTGGAAAAAAAGATGTGAGAATTTGTAATTTAACAAAAAAATGGAAGAGGATGATCTATTAGCTGAAACAATGCTTGTGGAAGAGTAGGTGGGGGATGGAAGATAAATATTTAAGAAAAAGTAATGAGAGAAGTAGATCTTTTTAGTTAAGTTCTATTTTTTGATATCTTGTCCTTTTGTGTTGATAACTTGTAAATAAGTTTAAGTAAAAAAAGCATTGTCTTTCAGCTTCTCTGGTCAGGGGTCACCACTACAGATCACCAGTTCACAGATTGGTCGGCAGTGGAGTTTTTACAGTATTGAGATGCCAGCCCAGTTCCCAACCTTCACAGAAGGCACACGTGCACGTGAGCGCGCACACACACATCTGCCTGTCTTTAAAGCTCACTCAACTGCAGGGAGGACATGCATACTCCACAAAGAAAGTGCTTCCAGTACGAATGTAAAACTAAATGTGTGTGTAACTGATTGATTTTTTTCTATGATATAAAATTAATGTAAATGTTAATAAACTTGTCCCTTTATTTGGGCAAAATGGAGTTTCAGCTCTGTAGAAAAATTTACGAACATAATTATGAAATAGCAGAAGAGAATGAAAATAATGCCCTATATAAACACTTGCCACACTTATAAAAAAAGTTTGCTATCTTTGAACGTGTACAGGTCAAACTGAATGGGGGTGATTGCAAGACCTTATTAGAAGCCAAGGCGGTCAAATGGCAATTAACATTGAATGCAACTCCGTATCCAGGCATAAATGAAAATATTTCCATCCATCCCCTACTTGTTTTGCAATCTAATAAATTTAAAATATATTAAGAAATATGCACTATGGGGATGGAGAGGACAAAAAAACAAGTTTGTACTATTTTTATGCTTTTTAAATGCACATGGATATTGAAATAATATGTTTATTTTAAAACTCTTTGGGTTGAGTTTAAATAAGTACCCATCCCTTTAAATGTCATGGAGCTTAATTATTTCATTGATTTCAGTTGATTTGGTGATATTTTTTTATTACATAAGGTACATGGGGTTTGTCTAGAAGTTGATTCTGATGAAGTTCCGATGTTGTTTGGATGAAAGCACTTAATATTTTTAAATTGTGTTATTTTGTTAAACTCTGTTTTTAAGTAAGCTGAGCTTTGGATATTTGCTGGCAGCTAGCATTACCTATTTGGGTTACTTGGTTGTTCCAGTAATGCTAACCTATTAATAAAGCATCCCTATTCTTCTTGTTGCTCCTCCGCTCCCATTTGTAGCCCAGTGGTAGTTGAGAAGAGAAGCTGTGGAGCTACTGCTGGATGGAGTAAGTGGAGTTTCAAATGAAAATGATGTAGAGAAGGCATTTGCTGCAGTCAATCTGGGCTGTAATAAAGATGGTATTTCAGAAAGTGGATTTATAAATAGCCAGCATTTACATGTTTTGGAAGATGGAGAAGGAGCAGTACAGATTACAGAAACTGCAGAAGGCATTTTGGAGGATGAACAGTTGCTTTTGTTAATTAGTTTTCCAGAACCAGAAGGTAACTGTGTTATTTTGCGGACAGATATTTCTGAGAGAATGGTTGCTGACAAAACAGGTACTGAGGAGAAGACGGGCATTTGAGGGAATTTATTTGCAACAGCTATATGGAGGAATCAAAAAAGGCAATTTGCTATGAATTTTGTCAAAAGAAATCATGTAATGGTGCGGATAAGGAGTAAAAAATAGCACTATAGATATGTTGTTTGGGATAATGTAATTGTTCCATTAGGTTTTTCAAGTAAGGATATTAGATCTTTAATTCATCTTGGAAAATAATATTTTGTGACATTATTTTTGAAATGGACATCTGAATTACTAGATTTTTGGCATTATGTGAGACTAAAAATGGGTTTCCTTGAAATGAATATTTGTTTTAAGGTCAAGGAAATCCCGTATGCAAAATATTGACATTTCAGTTTCAAACAGATGAAATTGAGATAAGATATATATATAAAGAATTGAAATGTATTCAAGCGTGTGTGAAGGTGGGGGATACATAGCAATTAAAAGATGATAGAGGTTTGTGAAATGGGGGGTTGTCAGCAAGTTTCAGTGGAAGTACTGTGCATTTAATCACTGTACAATAATTATATTTATTTATTTTATTTTTATTTTATTTTACATTTGTTGACCGGGCTAGTCTAGCTGAATACATGTCCATTTTCAGTAGAGGCCCGGGGAGAAAAGCTCCAAAAATAAAATAATACATACATTAAAAAGTAATAGCAGATAAAACTTACAAATAACTAAAAAAGCAGTTCTTACAAAATTTTTTTTTTTTTTACATGTATAAAATACATTAGTCTTAAAGTAATTTAACCATTGAGGACAAAGCGGACACATAATGAATAATTATATGAGGCATGTGCTGGCAAGCTGAGAATTTTTAGTTTTGTTGTTTACAGAATAAAGGTGCACCTGTTGGGGAAAATAAGGGTGATACCTCTCATATTGAAGTGTGAACTGAATCGGTTAAAGAGGTGTTAAAGAGGTGTTTAAGATGATGGAATAACAAGTAAATTTTGAAAATAATGTAATTTCTGTTTCAGAAATATTGGAAGGTACTAATTGTGGGAATAGGAACGGCAAATTGAAGAGGAATTTGATGTTTATGTGGGAAATGTCCCTTATAGTGAAACTATACAGAGTCTATTAGAATGTAGAAAGGGAGAAAAGGGAAGGATTAGTACTATGGGTAATAGATTAAGGCTTTGGAAAAGGACATTTTTATTTCTGCATTCAAAAGTTAAAAAGAAAGAAAAATGTAATGTGAAAAGTATTTCATTAAATATTAATAGTGCAATTAACAGAAGTAGATGTTTAGTGATATTAGAATGGTGTAAAAAAAACAAAAGGTAGATATTTATTTGCAGGATAGCCATTTTCTAGAGCAAGAAGATGTATTACAATTTAAAATATTATGGCAGCAAAAATGATATGAAATTTAGAACCTGTTAGATGTTCAGGTGTGATTTTCTTAAATAAAAATGTTAAATTATTAGATGTGTGTTTTATCTCTGACAGATTGTTATGAATATTAGATATGAGCAAGAAGTATATAGGATGAAAATGTTTATATGCTTGTACAGAGGCTAAAGACAAAGAGTTTATTTAAACAATTAAAGCCCTTTTGTTTATTACATATGAATTCTGTCATTATGGGAGATCTTAATTGCAGACTTAGGGGCAATAAGAAAAAGTTGATGTAGGATGTTAAATTATGGGAGGCTCCAAAGTTAGGAAATTTAAAGATATAGATGCATATTGATTGATATTAATGTAGAAATAACATCGTTATGGAGACCAGTTTTTGTATTCTGAAGGACTTACAAAACTAATGGAAAGTTGAGTGAAAATAAATTGTTAAAGAAGGTAAGGGAATTAAGAGATGTACAGGTTATAATGGTAATGTTTGGATGCAAATGCATAAATTTATGATATGTTCATATGCCTAGGATTCCATTTTATAATACTTTGGGACAGACTGGTGGATTGCTTCTAAAGAAAAGTACAAGTCTGTTTATCTTCAGGTAGAGTTTCAGAAGAAGGGAGAAGTTTAAAAAAGTGTTGCATTCAGAGATGTGAATGTTGAAAACTAATGATACTGTTATAGAGTTATATAAAAAGAATAGGAATACAAGTTGAGCAATTGTTACATAAACAGAGGTATTCTGTTAAAGAAAAAAAGAGGAAGTTTCACCTTTTTGTCAAAAACATTGAATGCACATTTTGTAATAAAGAAGTTGAGAAATAAATATGGAGAGATAAATATATTCTGTCTGAAAGTGCAAACATTATAGAGGATTATGAGCATTCATTATATGCATATACAGTGAATATAGATCAGATAAATTGTGGTTTAAACGTTTGTAACAAAATTTGGAAATGTTAACTAAGGAAAATTCTTTGGAATAAATAGAGTTGGGGTTACTTAGGTTAGATTCAGTGTTGGGAATAGATGATATATAATATTTTGAGAAATTCAGTTTAGTTTGAAATGAGTGGTTGCAGTGTGGGTGTATGCAGAAGGAAATCTGGAAAAGTGTAATTAGATATTTGTGGAAAAATGTGGTGTGTGCCTGTTACTCTGAATAATGCCAAAATAAAATATTTATAAAAATGTTATAGCAGAGATTCAAGTTAATTCTAAATGAGATTATGACTGAAGGCATTTATAGGATAAAGTAAAAGTCAGAAATCACTTCTTTTGGTGAGGGAGTTAACAGACTGTATATTATATAGTAAGGAAAATTTGAAGACTATGATGGGAGATATTTAGTTAATGGAATATTTTGTTGCATTATGGCATCAAAGGAAAAATATTTGACATTTTTAAGACTGCCTATGAAAATACGAATGTTGCTGCGTTAGTTAACATTTGGTTTACTTTGTAAATTAGAATAAGTAAAGAGTCAAGACAGGGTTGCCCCATGAGTGGTACTCTTTTCTCTTTATTAATGAATAGTGCTGCTGCTTATAATTTTGTTATTAAAATTGTGTTGTTAAAAGAGAGTGATATGAATGGGAGGGGTTATTGCATACAAGGTAATTTTTTTATTCCATGTTTCATTGTCTTATGATTTACATATTGTAGCAAAAGTACTATGTGAATGAAGGAATTAATAGTATAATTGAATCCCTTTTTGAAGGCAATAGTTTTATCTCTTAGCATTGATAATTGTAAAGGTTTTGGATATGCAACTTTAATTGAAGTATACAATTTTCAAAGGAGGAAATATTTGTCTTTGGTATAATGTTTGGTGATATTGTGTTACTGATTAAAAATGTGATGATCTTATACAGTATTTTGGAGAAGTTTTAGGCTACTCTTTAAACAAGGTTTATATGATAAATTGATATAGTATTGTATATTAGGGAAGATTGTTTATTTAGGTAGTGTACTTATGCTCCTTGAAAGTAAAGGAAAGTTGTTTTTGCAGGTAATTTTTTCTTTCACTTGGGGTTTACAATTAAATCCTGTTAAAAGGGATTTGCTGTATACTCATGCCACTGGGTGGGTAGTTAGGTTTAATAGACATAGCTGTTTATACTGCCTCCGTGTATATGTATTAGGTGTTAAAATTAATTTTTAATGAAGGAAGTAAAATATTGAAATTTTGGAATTAAAATATAAAGACTTTTGCGAGGATTTAAAATGTGAATATAAGAAAACATTGGGATTGATCAGATAAAATAGTTTAAATGCGCATTTTTGTAATGGGAAGTAAATTTTGGAAATGTCCCAGAAAGATTGAAATTTATGGTATTTAAAAATGATGAATGTTTTTTAATTTGTTAAACCTTGGGAAAATGTACCTTCTGTTATTGTAGATGCTATTAAGAAGAGGGAAAAAAGATAAGAGATGTTAAAATTTGGGAAGATTTTGTGAGGAGATTAACTGTAAGCTACCTGTTGAAGTATTGTTTACAATAGAAAAGATCAGTTGTGTACACTGTAAATGAATAGTGATGAAAGGATGTGCCTTTCATTATCAAATATTAGTTACAAAAGTTTTGAAGGAGTTAGTTAAAAAAAATGATAATTACATTGTATTAACATTTTGATGATTTAAGCATGAATATGATATATGGTTATGATATTAATTGAGAATCATGATAATTTGTTTATACATTTTGGGAAATATAGGATGCTAACATTAATGAAATATTGTTTAATAAGACTTGGAATCTTGCTGATATTTTAAATAAGATAAGGTGGTTGTCGGTACTTAATGTTTTTTATCTACTTTTTTATTTTGTATTTACTTTTGTTGTATTAAAATGGTTTGTACATCTGTTTTGTTGCTGCTATACATTAAAGAACCCCTACTCTTTCTGATAGGTGCTATGGGATCTTTTGCATTCACTTCCACTACCACCAACTCAAGCAGATGGGACCTAGGTCAAATGTCTCATCTGAAGGATGACACATTCAAGAATGTAGCACCCCCTTATGCTGTACTACAGATTCAGCAATCCATCTATCTGTTGTGGAAATACAATCCACAGCATTCCACATCAAAGGCAAGTGTGCTATCTCTTTCCCCTCTGACATTTCTTGTCATATAACTGGCAATCGAATATCTTCAGGAAATTAAAATAAAACTAAGGGATGCATCAAAACTGAAGATCTGCATTATTAGGAATGGTTTGGAAAATATCAGAGTTAATTACTATGACTTTGATTAATTTTATTTCTTTGAATATTTGTGTTGTGACTGTTCTGCTGTAATTTATTTTGAAAGAGAAATGTACAATAACTGTTATACTATATTGTTTTGATACTTGATTAAAAAATAAGCTAAATATTAATTGGTCTTATGTTAAGCTGCCCCACTTCATTATCTGTTTTGAGGAGTAAATATAGAAACAAGAATTACAGTTGTGTACCATATATGTTTGTTAAAAGTCAGTTCAGCATACATTTTCGTGCTGTCTGATGAAGATACTGTGGTAAACTTCTGGTAAATAAGTGTTACAGTTAACAGAGTTCACTTTTTTTCTTGGATTTTTTTAAATGTGATAAATCTGTGTATATTTTGCTTTACTGTGTAATCCACTCAATCTAGGTGGCTCTCTCTCTTATACTAACAACATATACATTTATGTTTTTGTAATTAGTACTTGCTCGAGGTTCCCCTCCCAGAAAGATCTGCACTGTGGTTAGTGCAACATGATCAGAGTTTCGTTAACAAAGTTAGTGGCAGATAACAATATCATTGTCATAATAACATTTAGTTGCTTCAGCATTTGCTGTACATATCATCTCAGTTGTTTTATTAATCGGAAACATCCAAGTAGCATTATTATTTTTTGCTACCATGTTTATCGCTTACTTAAGTCAGTTTCTACCACTGTTAGATAATTCAGATAGTAGTATTCTCATATCTCACCCCAGCTTGTGACACAGTGCCTGGTCATTTACCAAAATCAAAAATATGGACTATCTGTCACTTGTTCCTTACTCCAATAATTAGTCCAATAATTTGGAAAATGCAAATTATTTAATGCTATTTAATGTCATTAATCCAGTGACAGTGGCACCATCAGATTAAACCCTCTCAATTTGGGGGCTTCTCTGTCCTATATCAACATCAGATAAGCAGTGGAAGAAATCAAACTGCTTTCCCAACTAATGAGCAGGTAGCACATCCTCCTTGAACTTACAAACCCATATTCACCATAATCCTTTAACCTTTGGAGGCATCCTTCCATCAAAAATCACACAGGTGTAGTCCAACTCATTTCACAACTCTCCAGTTTAAGGTTATGGGAAAGTATAAGCTGCCTTACCCACACAGCTACAACCTCCATTTGAATGCCTATATTTTATGGAGTTATCAAGGCTTTGTTAAAGAGCTTCCACTCCAGCACCACACCCATGATCTTAATTTTTTTTGTCCACCAGGCAAAGTTCTACATAGCATATGAAAGACAGCCTGTTCCCACCAGCTAGAGCAACTTTCCCAACCTTTACCTTTTGCACCTCCTTCCCTATATGCACTTTGCTGTAGTACACCATGTAAAGAGAATATTATGCAATAGTAAATGTATGTGCAGATTAAATATAAGACTAAGCTTAGCTCTGTTAAATAGATCCCATTGAGTCTGTACTTCAGAGGATATCCATTTTCCAAATGTAGTACCAGAGTGTGAAGAAATCTGTCCTCACCTCAAACCAGCATCCTTAATGCAGTGTTTTCCTAACTAATTTAGTGTACTTTTGGCTTTATGGCCTTGTGCTAAATTAGACTAGAAAGAAACAACAGAGAACATTTCCTTTAGATATATAAATTATTAAATTATATTATTGCCCCATTCTTTCCTTGCCATTATCACAAACACATTGCTACTTTAATGGATCAGGACAGCATCTGTTTTGCTCTTTGTTCAAGCCAGTTGGTGAACTAACGTTAGGAGATGATTCCACACAAAACAATAATGCTGTACTTCAGTGGCCAGATCCAATGCCATCCGTCTCCCACCTGAACTATTCTGGGTTCTGTCTATGACCAAGGCACGCACAAAAAAAGACAAGGCCAAACACAAACACTGACTTCTGACTTGCAAAGTAAAACCAAACCTATTGTACTGTTGACTACAGTCAGTGTGTTATCATCCCTACTCCCTCATCTTATCCAAGTCCACTCCACTGTGTATATAACACATCTCAAGCCTGTTGCTGTTTGATAAATTTAATAGTTTCTCTTTTTAAGGGTAATTAGTATATTTCATATGTTCCACAGACTCCCATCTGCCACCTTATTATTATAAAGCCAACAGGTGTCACTTGTTTCCCAGGTGAATATCCGAACATAATCTAAAAAAGTGGGCTGAAAAAAAATGGATTAATTGCTATATGACTTAAATATTTTTTTACGTGCTATCTTGAAGTATTTCCCCTGCTAAATCCAAAATCCATCCTGAAGGAGATGCAGAGATACAAGCACTGGCCAGAATCAGTCCTCTTTTCATGGCTGCATCCCCCTCCCCCATAGGACAGAGTAAACCCATTTAAAACTTTCTCAAAACACAGAAAACTACACCACATCAACAGAGAAAGACTGCTACAGTGGCTAACACTAATACATCTTTGTAGTTCTATGAAATACCATGAACACCTTAAATTAACAAGTGCAATAACACCCACCCTAGAGGATGCTGTGAGAACCCCACTTAAACCCAGGCTAATAACTAAGGAGCCTCAACCCTCACCATTGTCTCCTGTAAGGGAGCACCACAGAAAGCAGGGATTGAACTGCACAATTTAACCTAAGAGTACACTAGGAACTGGCTTCAAACATGAGACTGAATTATATGCTTCACTCCAGGTCCTGAAATGAGTCTTCACCCTAACTACTGCAGAGCACTGTATCCCAGTTCTAGGTATTTGACACACACACTTAAATATGTGATAGTCACACATACAAACACTCTTGGGAAAGGCTGGCACAGACTTACTGTTATGTCCTCTTTCCCAGATTACAAGGCAGTGTCTGCCACCAGTCAGACACCGCAATACCCTTCAAAAGGGGCGTTCAGTTATATTGTGTGAAATAAATATTGATATAAATGGTAGCATTTAATCCAAGCATGAGGCTTTTCAGAGTGGCCCTGGTGTTATCACAATAAGTATAAACATTCTTGGGTTACTAAAAGTACTTTCTAAATAACCAACCACAATAAAAAGGTAGTAAAATATTTAATAATAAATAAAATTATTTAAAACCTGTATACATTGAATAACTGATTCTGATAAATTATAAAGTTTCACACATATGTATTATGAAAATAACACTGTAGGATAGATTTCACAGCGGTTGTAGAAAAACTCTATCTAATTATAGTTCCCTAACTATCTAAAGATCAACTGTCCCTGTCTAATACAATTAACTCAGCAAAGCAAGACAATACTCTTACTTCTGCCAGGTGTTGTCTGGTCCTCAGCATCTGGAATAACTGCCTTTTATTGCTGAACAGCTCTGCAAAACATACTGAGTGTTAACTACTGATATGGAAAACAACTGACTACTGAGCGATAACTGAACAACTGCAGCAACAACTACTACAATAACTGACTCAGAACCTGCTTTTTTATAATTTTTTTAAAAGTCACAGAAAGCTGTTATGAGAAGTCTACTCTCTCATGTCAGACTTTAAAAAGTAAACAAAACAGCTGCTGTGGAGATTCTATTCCTTTCAGCTCTGGCACACAATAACATCACATCTAGGTCAGCTGACTGGCATAACCCTCATTCAGAATTCTTTTTAAAAACATGCATTTGATCAGCTACAACAACACTCATTCAAATGTCTTACATAGATCAAAGTAATCAAAAAACATAAACAAAAAACATAAACCTATTTACACAATTATAGCTAGTTATGCTAGCATATACAACACATGGTAATTTACTGGTTGACTTCTTTGAATCAGTCACCAGAGGTGTGAATGAGGGCAAGGCAGTTCATACAGCCTACCTTGATCTGACCAAGGCCTTTGATACCATTCCCTACTCAGGAATTATTGATAAACTCACCAAACTAGGCATCAACCCCTATATCACTAGGTAGGTTTCAAACTAGCTCACAGATAGAACCCACAGTGTGAAAGTAGCGGACTCCAAGTCAATCTGCCAACCAGTCATGAGTGCAGTCCCACAGGGATCGGTCCTGGGTCCTCTCCTGTTTGGCATCTACTTCTCAGAAGTCCAGGCCAACACAGAAGGACTGTGGCTGACCAAGTTCACAGATGACTGTAAGCTGGGAGTGATTATTAACTCCCCAAATGATGTAGACATCCTACAGAAAGGCCTCACTGAGACCAATAACTGGTGTCGAAACCATGGCCTTAAGCTTAATCCCAAAAAATGCATCATCATCCCCTTTGGGAAAAACTCAGTTCACACTAACTACCCCATCGATGGGAGCCCACTGAACACTGAAGGCATTGTGAGAGATCAGGGGACACAGGTTGACAGCAATCTCTGCTTCAACCACCACATTGCCACTATGAGCAGAAAGTCCTTCTATGTGGCACATCTCATTAACAAGGGTTTTGCATCCAGGAAGAAAGAGGTCATCTCTCTCTACTCTTCCCTCATTAGGACAATCAGCGAGTATAATGCCCCATTTGGCATGTAGCTCACTAGACACATGCAACAGCTGGAAAGGCCATAAAATTACCTCATGAAGAGGATCCTAGGCCTTAAACATATGTCCTACATGGATAGACTAAAAAAAAACTTCAGCTATTCTCTGTCTCATATCGTCTACTAAGAGATGATCTCTGCTTGACTTACAAAACCATGTCTGATCCAGCTCTGTTAGAAATGCTACATCTAAAGAAATCCCAATCCCTCCAGACCACAAACACCAGAGACTTCAACCTCATTACTACAATCAGCAGAACATGCTGGAGGGACAGGATCATAACCCAGAGACTGCCAATGCTCTTTAGTAGACTTCCCATACATGTCAAGCAGTGCACCTCACTGGCCCTCTTCAAGAGAAATCTTGATGAGTGGATGGGAAATAGAAAGTTCACCCCAGGGATCACTCCAGTGGCTCTACTTGATAGAGGCAATGGGAACTGATGTTGGGCGGCATGATGCCAGGGCACCTCTATAGGCTAGGCTTGTAAAGGATCCAGGGCCATTAGCCTGGTACACAACTATGAGCCTGTCAACCTATTTACAAGTATTTACAAAACTTCAGCCAGTCATGCTAGCACAGATAACAATATCTAATATCCTCACAGATGCCTTTGGTGGTCTTACATCCTCCGTCTTCTAGCCCATCTCTTCAGTGTACTGACAACAGCAAAGTGCTTAATATAATATGATAAGCCTGAGCCTCGAGCCGAAAAGCCAAAATTTAATGCTGCTAAATACACTCTTATAGTCATGACCACATTTTCTTCTTTCCACCTATTGTTCCAGTGAATGCCTCCTACTGTGCCATTCTACAGAGCAGAGCAGAGAAATGCCCCCAAAATTTTGCATGCCTCTTTGTACAATTTGTAAGTGCTAATGCCCTGGAGTCCTTTATGAACCAACATTCTAAACTCCCCTAGGACTGCAGAGCTATGTCATTGGTGCTAGCCTCCATAATCTGTATGGTTGTAAATGAGAAAGACTCTTAGCAATAGCGTGTAATTCACCTGGTAAATAAGATTCAGACTAACTTTACTTTCAAGCAATGTGATATTGATAATCTAAATAAATATTTTACTATACCAGATTTACATGAGAGCTTAATCAGTGTGAGCACTATTGTATGGCTATCTGACTGGAACACAATATTCTTATTTGCCAACTAGGCAGCACACAACACCATGGCCACTGGAATCAGCACCAAGAGGATAATTTCCTTCAGGATGTTGTTTGGCCAAGCAAGCTACTTTCATTTCGGGAAAGTACACCAACCTCACTATACTTGCACATCGCACTGTATCAGTGCAGATATGTAGGGCTTTGTTTTCTGTCAAGTCTTACATACTAGTCTTAGATATGCCATTAAACACTTTTTAAAATGATTTCCATATATAATATTCACCTTCATCTGAGTCAGAATCCTGACCTTCTGATGCTTTCTGCTGCAATGTGCCTTTCAGTAGCAATGTTAGTGAACTTATAACACCTTCCTTGGCCTCCCTGCTTGGCAGACAACATTAAGAAGACTTAATGTTGGCATAGGATTTCTTTCTCTCCCTGCAGTTTTCTTTGATTACAAATTTTGTCAGTTAATGCCAACAGCTTTCTCCTTGGTGTTCTGAATATTTGAGACCCAATCTCAACCTCCATACTTGGGGGGGGTATGAATTTCTACAGGGGTCTACCAGCTTATCCACTGCAAATGGCATGCTGAGTCAGTGCAAAGCTGCTACGAGAACCCAGTTTCCCCCTGGATACTCTTATTCCTTTCACAGATTATCAAAGAATTCTCCAAGGTAATACATTGCTTTCTTGCTGGGAATACCGTTTTAACAAACTCAGTACAAGGTTGTACTAAACTTTTCAAAAGCCTTACAGGCCACTGAAGAGTCAAATGCCATGGAGGTATTTTATTTTGTTTAACGTTTGTTTACCAGGAAAATCTGACTGGACAGAGCCAATTTTCACCCAGGGAGAAGCACTCCAGACACATGTCTTTGGAATGTAGATGAAAACCGGAGCACCCAGAGGAAATCCATGGGAACACAGGGAAGACATGCATACTCTGCACCGAAGGAACCCCAGCTGAGAATTGAACTGAAGAACCTCTTGCTGTGAGGTGACAATGCTAAACACTGCACCACTGAACTGCCCATTTCAAAATTCTTACCTTCTAATGTCCTGTCATACTAGTGCCAGTCTTGCTGTCAGTAGGAAAAAAGCGGTCTTTTTTTGTCTGACTTTAGCAGTCATAGACCATGCCACAGCATTATGATCCTATACTGCATTCTAGAGGTCTCATTATCTATAACATCACTAACTGAACCACTTTTAGGCAGGGCAGATGATAAATCATACTGAATTTCCTGGGACACATGGTTGGCTGTAGAGCAAGTGGAGAAAAACTTGAAAAGGGAAGATATCTAATAGTCCTTTTATCATGTCTACAACCATTTCAGAAGTAAATACATATATGTTTTTCTTTTCTCCTACTGATTTCAAGTTTTGGTTAAAAGAAAATGAATCTGGTCAGCACTTCTACCACCATAGTCATCCATTACTCTAATTTGGACAATCCAACGAATTGCTCTGCATGACTGCTCACCTCACATGAGTTCAAACATCACTTCTCTGTCACTCCCAACCCTGTTGTGGGCCCCACCATTAATTCAAAAGCAAAGCCTTTCCCTGCTTAAAAAAAATTAAGTGAACACTAGACCCTTTACCCCTTCTGGTACAATGATTCAAGTAGACTATCCCCAAACCTCCTCCTCTCCTAAAATATATTAGCCCCGAGTGAGATATGAGCACATTTTTAATTTGGCTAGCTATAACTGGAGATGGTAAATGCCTAGTAGGCCAATTCATGATCCAGTCTACACAATGGTACTGAATGTGCTTTATCTATCACATCCCTGAGTCATGTATTTGGTTAACGTACATCCCGACTAGTAATATTTTTCTGTCCTCACCACTGTCCTAAACCTCTGATTATATGCCACCATGGGTGGCCTCTCCACCAACTCTGTGTATCCTAAGTAGTAAAGAAAAAAGTAAGCTTGAAGACAGCCAAATTATTCTTTTTCTCTTAGCCAATAGGTACAGATAGCGTGAAACGTAACAGTCCTCTGACATAGTTTTGCACTTGTTTGTTTTGTGCTTACCAAAGGCTGCTAATGCTATACCATTTCATTTGTTTATGTAAAGTGAAATGTTTAAACCTAAGCATATACTAAATAAGAAACAAAACAAAAAGTGAGAAGTTGAAACTAAATGCAAGTTACTTAAAGGTGCAGTGAAATTCTACAATTCGTTACACTCCTGTACTAGTCCAGCAAATCGGATATATCCACATAGTTATCTTTCCTTGTTTTTATTCACTTACATCTTTGTTATTGCTTGCCTTTATTGACTAAAAATTGCAAGAAAGACCTAGCTAAGCTACAGTGCTTGCTGTGTAATACCTAAAACCTGCTATAACAGAATCGCTTGCGATATAGTCAAGTAACCTCTAAAGAACATACTAGTGTGTTCTGCTATATGGCTTCTGAATGCCAATGACTTTTTACTTTTTATGTCTTTCTGGGTGCATTCAGGCCAATAAAGCCAAACCCCTCTAACTGTAGACTTGCATTTTTGGCCTTTTTTAGCCTTGTCAGTACAGCAAAAGTATAGTGGGATTTGGCTTTATTGGCCTGAAAGAGTGTGATGAGAACAAGGAAAAGCTTTCACTGCTTGCAGATAATGATATAGTACATCTCTCACAACCTGACAGTGGCAAATGGCAGTTATACTTACTCCTACTTGATTTTGCAAAAAAAAAAAAAAAATTATATTAAAAAGTCAGTGACAATAAAATAAAATCTATTTTGGCACATTATCCCCTGTCCCATGACTTAGTACAGAGATATCAATATCTAAGCGAGCATTATAAAATGAGGTACATAGGAGTTTGGATAACAAAGGATGAAAGACAAGTACGAGTAGAAACTTGGAATGAAATAAGATGGAAAATTAGACATTTAAACAAAAGCAAACTATGGTCTGGTCTTGTACAGAATAATCATAAGATTGTGCTATGAGAAATATTTGGGTAGCATGCAGACATTTGATATGTTTATAGTCTTTAAATTCAGAGGGAATTTTGGGAGTTTAAGAAAGAAGGTCACAAGTTTGATTAAGACTTCACTTGGGAAGGCAGTACAAGAGGAGTAGTGCAAGAAGCAACCACATTGGTAAGAGTCCGGTCAAGAATGCTCTGCCCTCCAGTAGGTTCCCAGGTTTATTGAAGGGTAGTCGAAGTCAGCCAAATTAATGGAATTTTTGCTGAGATGGAGATGATTTAGAGTACTGATTATCAGAGGACAAAGAAGTGTTCTGTTGCAAGCTACTACATGATTTAGTGTTTCTGTAGGTTTGTGAGTTCAGATTGTGGGTACTTACACATCATCTTGGAGTAATACTTGACAGAGGTAATGCTTGAAAATATAAAGCGACTACCATAATTGCCACTGAGCCTGAAGAAGGGGTAAATGAAGTGCTCTCTCTACATTTAAAACAAGTCTCTAAACCGCACAGACATCAATGCTTTCCAAATGCAGGAGTGCCTCAAGATCAAGCAATTTATTATTTATACTTCTGGCTTTCAGGAAAGATACCTTAATGTGATCTGATTTCAGGACTGATATATTAAGTATGTTGGAATATACACCAAGTGGCCACTGCTTAAAAAGGCATTACTATGTGGATGCCTTGGAATGAGAGGTGCAGACCATGTTTAGCAAAGCAAGCTGAGCAAGTTTTCCACATATTGGATCCCCATGGAATGACAAAACCTGTTCAACCATTTCCCGGACACGATCTTCTTTTCTTTGTATCTAGGATTCATTAAAGATGAAAAAAGATTCCAGACAGTTCAAGTATCTTACCTGCATTGGTAATATGCATGGAGAGTCCTTGCATGTTTCTCTGCATGTCCCTCAGGGTGTTGTGCCACAAGTCATTCGTTCCCACATTGACCACTACCATTTTGTATTCTTTATTTGGACAGCACAGTGGTGCAGCGGTAGCATTGTCACCTCACAGAAAGAGGTTCTCCGGTTCAATTCTCGGCAGGAGTGCCTTCTGTGCAGAGCCTGCATGTCCTTTTCTCCTGGTACTTCGATTTCCTCCTACATTACAAAGACATGCATCTGGACCATTTCTCCCGGGCCTCTGCTGAAAATTGGCTTGGTTCCAAGTCAGACTTTTCCAGGAAACAAATGTTAAATAAATAAAAATAAAATAAATAATTTGTTAGGAGATAGGGTCCTTAGGGGTTCTTGTCTATCAGAAATTCCATCGTCTGGAAGACAGCTCACTGTATTCCTCTCCTTGTCCGGCCTTGTGATTGACAAGTCAGTGTGCTAACAATAGTGTCACTTATCACTAAAACATTTCTGTTTAAGCAGTTACACAAAGTGAGACCTGCATATCACATGCAGGATAATATGCATCATCCTTATTAAAGAATATTAATTAAAGTAGATGTGAAGGGTGACATTTTATGGTATTTATACATAAGTGGTCTAATTTTTCCTGAGCCTTAATATATTTATTTGTAAGAGGATTTGGGAGAGATTTTTTAGCAGACTCAGCGTAATACATTTTGGTGTGATTAGTGAAGTACTCTGGTAGAGATTTAGGAAGCTTACTGGTCATATTTTGTTTTTTTTGTGTGATGGTGAAGTTCCAGATTAGTTATTTGTATTTACACCTCTCATAGATGGGCCTTTGTCCTTGTCCAGTCTTAGGTGTTTAGATGAGTAGTAAATATAGCAGCAGGTGTAAGTAAAAAATAGCAAATTTACAGAAGGCTGTCCACTGAATGGTAATCTCATTCTAGATTTTTCAGATTTTGAAAGATCTATGGAAAATAAAGAGTTAAATTTTTTTGGTAATGCACTGTGCAGTAAGTCAACAAGATAAGAAGGGTAGCTTGAACTTTAGCGGTCTAAGACAAGCAACTTCCTAATTTGATCACCTATTGCTCTCTAATACAAACAAGTAAGATGAGACTGGGTTAAGATTCAAAAGACAATTTATAGTAAGGACTGCAATTCCAGAGCTACACTGGTTGGCTGGGATGGCACTCTGTATTCCAGACCTAAAGAATATAATGAGACGTTAAAAGTATTTTTGTAATTACTGAAAACGGCAATGAAGGAGGAGAGGGAAGCGATTTGGTAGTCAAATAACATAAGTGGTAGACAGCAAATGAAACACTAGCTTTAAAGTCACATCAGGACCAGGGTAGGAGGGTGGGGAAAATCAGCAAAACAGATATGCAACAAGCCAGAGGAAATCAGACAATGAAAACTGTAGCAAATATTTTTTTCTCTCACAAAGGCTTCACACTATAAATCTAGCAGGCCTGACACTTGGCTGAACAAATAGTTTTAAAGTGCTGGAAATGAATATGGACCCCAGTTATTGCACTTCTCTCCTCAAACAATGCTACTGTGCTTTAATGTACCAAGAATACAATTCAGCTTTATTCATGTGGCCAATGAAGAAGTGCAACACGGTGTCACTCAAAAAACAACTGGGTCACCATGTCAGCTACGGTGAGTTTTCTTCTCAACACTCTTACTTTTATTAAAATTCTATATACTCACTCGAAAGTGCATTCTGCAAGAATGCTCCGGCCACCTAGAATAGTATTACAGAAATGATAAAAGTAAATTTAACAACTTATTTAAGAAATCTGTTTTAAGAAATGTCAGTTGTCTTTTCAGTTAGAGACCTCTGGGGTAGATTTGCATACTAAGAGAGACAATATATTTTGTAGTAGTTTTGAACAGGACAATAGTATACAGGAATTATAACTGCTATTTTACCTGGATGACATGCCTTTAACTGTTACTTGGGGTAGACATGATGATCTGACCACTGTTGTTGCATAGCTATCATGGGGTGGGGAGTTGTCTACAAAGATGCCAAGATCTCTGATAACCAAATTAGTCTGCAGTGGGGTGCTGTCTGTACTGTAAGCTGCTGTCAAGGCTTGCATACCAAAACAGACAATGCTATAATTAAATGCATTTAGTTTAAGCCATTTCTAAAATTGCTTTGTGTGGGTTATCCCATGGCCTAGTAACATAGTATAAGATGGTAAGTGAATGGCAGTAATTTATATAGAAAGAGGTTCTAGAAGTACTTGTTGAATGCAAGGCTTTCTGACGTGGCACATGCTATGCTGAATGTGTGGGATCTGTCTGTTTGCTATCCAAACTACAAACATAACAATTTACATTCAGGCCTTTAATTTCATTTACAATTCCAGCAATGGCAATAAAGCCAATGACCTTGGCAAATGCAGGTACACTGGATGAACTGCATGTATCTACAGCTTCGATTAGTTTCTTGAAGATGTTTGTTAAAGTTAAATAAATATGATCTCCCTTTGGCAAAACCATGTTGTTGCATGTCAGGAACAATTGGATTTTTTTATATTCATGCTTCTAAACTCCAATATAATCCATTACATAGCTTTGCAAATTAGACTGGTTAGGCAAATGTACTTATAGTTCCTGGGATCAAAGACAAAGCTTCTGTCATGCTGTGTGGCACAAAGATTTTCTATACTTCAAGGACACACCCTGTGGCTGTGTTCAAGTTGAACAGTTTTAGATGTTCCCAGACAGCATGTCAGATGCTGTTGATTAATTAGCCATGTATGTTGTAAAGGCATTTTTAGTTTTACAGAGGACACATCCCATAGTAGCTATGGCATAGGAAAGGGCTTAAAAATTGTGGAACTTCAGTGACGGTTTTTGCCTACCTCTCAACCTCTTAGACCACAAAATCTGGACAAAGCCTAAAATAATGGAGGGACAAAGTCCTAAAATAGGAAGAGATTTTATATATTGCTTTTATAAACTTAGAAAGTTACTAGAAAAACAGGATTTGTGTTGGCATTTATTTTCTGATGGATATGAAGTCTGAAACAAATATATGTCATTATTTAGTGACTTCAATCCTCAGTGATTTGCCAGAAAACCATTACTTTTATGAGGCACATACCAGAAATATGAGGCCAAAACCTGGGCATTCTGCAAAAATCTGGTCAGTTGAGATGTATGGGTTTCGGATGTGAAGTTGATGCTAATTTTCATTCAGTTATATCAGCAATATATTTATGGCTGGGTAGGTTATATTATAAATTAGCTCAGAGCATTCCTGAGTGTTACCTTCTGATGTACTTAATGAAGGATTTATGGTTGTCCTTTACTTGGGAATAGTAGTTCTGATTAATATTCCACTTAGATCTTTGTGATAATTTTCAGGTTATTACTTATCTTGTAATGTAGGTTTTATGTGGGTAGATTTTGATTTATTATATCCTTAATTCGTTTTTTTTTCTTTTATTAGATTTATTAATGTTGGCTTTCCACTAAGGTGGTTTATTTTTACATTCCTCAATATATTTGATCTGATATGGTTACTTTATGCTGTTTTTGGATGGGAGTAAAATTCACTGGCATAATTGAGAGATGAGACATCTTGGGGACTAGAAATCTTACACATTAATTTTGAGACCTCACAGTATATATTTAGTAAGTTTATCTTTTTATAAACTTGAATTCAGAGTTGTTAATTGTGGTGGATGTAAATGCCGTAAAGGAAAAGAATTGTGATTGAATCTGAAAAGAGGCAAGGATAATATGAGTAATGCAAATTGGTGCCATGCCACTAAAGAGAAAGTCGAGAAGATTTTGATAAAGTGATATAGTTAACTGTATTTTAATAGGCGAGTTGATACCATGTCTAAGAATCTAACAGAAGAACTGCCCCAATTAATTAATGGATAGTTGAAATTGCTTTTTTGGGGGGTTGTGGGTTCAGTAAGCACTTGTAGAAATCTTTCATGGTCTTATGGAGATATAGAAGGTAACCCAGGCCAGGTTATGAGTAGATAATTTGCTTTCTTTAGGGAAACCTCAAGTCCAGTATAGTTCTGTTTGTAGGTCATGCTGAAATGTTCCTATAGAAGATTGGGTCTCTAGCAAATATTGAAACTCCCCTAAAGTTTCCTGCAGGTCAGAATTTATGATTGGCATTGAAACCTGATAAACAGAGATTGCTGCCTTTACAGTGAAACCTAGTCTCTGTTTAAAAACAGATATAGATTTGTTCAAGATACAAAAGTGCCTCAAGGATTAGTAGTTTATTGTTAAGATTGCTGGCATGGAGTAGAGTGAGCTTAATATGGATCAGACTGGAATTTACTGTAAACATTTTTATGCTGGAATTTTCAGTAGAGTAGACTTTGCCTAAAATGGTAATATGGGGCAGCTAATCCTTTGCCATTTTGCAGAATCCATGGAAAAAATAGGTGCAGTCCATGCCTGACAATGCAAACTGAGCTGTCAGTCATCTTGTCCTTGGCTGACTCGTACTGGATCCCCCTAAAATGATAGCAGCTGCTTAGCCAATTGTTTAGGCCAATTATCTGCTATTTGTATCTGGACATCATTCTCGATGAGGGTAAGAATCTGCCCAGGGCCTGAGTTTTACCTGCATTTGACACATGTCTAGCAAACTCCAGTATGTATATCTGTACATCCTTCTAGGTTGAGCAGCACATGTCATTCTCACACTAACATGGGCCACTTTTACGTAGTTGTCATAGCTGGCATGTATGAAGGACTGTAGAGCCTTTGTGATGTCATGAATCCTGACACTTTAAAGCCAGATAAATGTCAAACCTGGCTTTACTCAGCTTAATGTAGAATCAGTGTGCCAGTTACTAGGACATTTCTGCTTGGATGCACAGGTTTAATGATTGTGAAAGATTTCAGTGTACAGACTGGTCACTCACTGAAGCTGAGATAATGGACTGCTGCTAATGCTGTTTAGTCCTGATTCTTTGAGACTTGAGTACGCCCCCTCCCCCACAACTTCAGTGCAAGTAGTTTTACTGTGATTTTGGAGAGGTAGGTTGATTTTGTGTAACTTATCAAGACCAACCATCTGTGAAAGTAAGCGGGCCTGTAGGGTGTATAGATGATCACACTTCTCACAAGTCATGACCTGTTAGTCCATTAGTGGTTGTTAGTGGGCAGTATTCAGGTCTAGCACTTGCCCACAATACCAAGTTCAGTGAGACTGTCAATGGAAAGGAAGAAAGTAAACTGGGCTTCTACACTTGGTAGGTCGGTCACTTTGAGGCAGCGCTGGCATTGAACCACTTTAGACCATAGGCAAGATGTTAAGTTGATAAACTGGGCTGTGGGGGAGATGTACTAGGTAAGGTGAAAGTACCCAATCACTGATGCAACAACTACCTGAAATTTAGGGAAATTACATAATACTGTATTATGTGAGAAAAGAATTGAAAAAGTGTACCAGCGCTGCAAAAGAGCACGAGTATCCTGAGTACATGTAAAAAGTTATTATCCATATAAGACTAATGCATGTTGTTTGTTTCCCTTTAAAGAAAGTACCTAGTACATTATAGAGTATGGTACCTAAGCTAGTGTCAGTTGTGAGATGTCGAGCACAATTTATACTGAGCTGCTATATCATTAAGAATAAAACTTCGTTATTTGCTTCAATCTTTGGTTGTATCCTTTCAAGAGTCAACCAACAAATCGTACTTGGAAAATGAAAGCTGGAGACCCTGATATGGTGCCAGAAGCAAGATATTTTAGATGCATGAGAACTGAAAATGCCTTGCACACCACCTCAGGTGATCCTGAATGCTAAGTCAAATTAATTTGTGGAAAACTGTGTTTTACCTCTCAGCCTTCATTGACTAAATTTAATTCATTCAATACAGAAAAACAGAATTTCTTTTGCCATGACAAAGTTTACCCTTCTCAGCCATATGATTTTTAAAATCATTTTGCTGGCCTGTTTTGAGATATAGGTTCAGATAATTTCACGTAGCAACCAAATTGATAAAATAATGGTATATGCACTTTTGCATGCCGTGGGCCATGAGATGGAAGCCATATATCGTTATTTTTTCATTGGCAGAGGACCATAGTGCATATACCTCACTAATCAGTAAACTCCATGAACATTTTGTGCCAAAAAGAAATAGTATGATACGTAAAAGCCATGCTTCCACAGATGTGCACAAGCAGAGGGTGAACATGCTGAATTGCTTGTAAGGTGATTGAATGAAATGGCTGAAAAGTTTGGGTTTTGTTGCACAAAGGGTAAACAAATAAGTGACTCAATCGTGATTGGGCTGGCTGATCCAAAAGTTTATCAACTTGAAGTTGATGTGACTTTACAGGAAAGCAATGCAAATTGCCAAAGAGGTAGAATTTCTGAAAAGGTGGACTGGTGATCTAAACATGGCAGATAGATGTGAGGAAAAATGCAAAGTTAATGGCAGGTCTTATAAAAAGGCACGCTACTAGTCAAGCTAAACAAATGTTCAAGAAGCAGACTAACAAATGCATGAATCTGCACTGTTACCTCAGTGAGTCAAACCTGTCTGCTGCGTGTAGCAGGAGATACAAAAGGCTGAGCCATTTTGCTGTTGTAAAACAAAGCACATTTAAATATGTTACTTCTGAAAATATCACTGAAACTAAAAATGTGCAGAAAGCATTTTTCAGTGGTTTACTGATTACTGACTGGCAAATTAAAATTCCTCTACATGGAGCAGTTAAGTTTAAAAAAGATACAAGAACCAAAGTTACTATGACATCATAGGTTACATATAAAAAGTGTTTGAAACATCTATGGCTGCATGAAGCCAAGACTGAAATTAGTAGCTCTTCATGCAAGCTAATGTCATTAGAAAAGCATAAGTCTAAGATCTGGATTAATGTGCCAGATGGTCTGTTCAGCAGATCTGTGGCATGTGAAAAGGGATTAATTTCCAGAATAATTGAAGTCAGTGTAGACATATTTGGTGAAGTTTGCCAGTTTGACTGTGAAACAGTAAAAATAAAGTTAAAACCAAATTCTGTTCCACACTGCTTGATGAGATCACAGGAGAGTGTATTTTCCTATGTTGTCCAAACTTGAAGTACAATTTAAATTAAAACAAAGCTGTGACTTTACTGAGAATGTAATTAAAACAACCACATGGTCTACTCATGAGGTTCTAGTAACTAGGAAAGAATGGTTACGTTTTGAATGTGTGTTGATTTTGAGAAAGCTCAGTCATGCTGCTGTTGTGCATGAAAAATTCATATTGCCTACATTAGAAGACATGGCCCCGAAGCCTGTTAAAGAGAAAGTGATTTCCACATTAAATAGCAAATGCCTTTAGATAAAGAAAGTCAAAAGCTGACAGATTTTTTACCATTGTGGGAATGTTCTCTTTTAAAAGGCTGCCAAAATGGCCGATTTACTTAAGTATCTGGATGGTTATGTTGTGGATGAGATCCTGCTATTTATTTCTGATAAAAAAAAAAATACATGATTTGAGGTTAGAAATTGTGCTGCAGACTATCAAATGTTGTCTTAAGCTAAGTCAAGACAAATGCTAACTCCGTAAAACAGAGCTACAGTATTTTGGACACTGAATAGCTGCTATTGAAATAAACCTGATCTAACAAAATGATGAGCAATAGTTGAGTTACAATATTCATCTTGTGTTGCTGAGCTAAGGCAAGCCCTAGAAATGATTATTTGGGGACATTTGTAGTTGACCTTTCAGTGATGCTTCATCCTTTAACAGACTTGTTAAAGAAAAGTATGCCACTGTACCAGGGATAAGCTCAATCCTAAGCATCCAGCAAAGTAAAAGAAAAATGTCGACAGTAGCTCCAGTGGTAACAAACTGTCAAGTCTCTTAACAGACAATAAAGAGTACATATGCAAGTGGCTACAGTCTAGATGTAGCATTACTGCAGATGGATGAATGAGTATTGTGTCCTGTTGCCTGTTACTCCAGAATGCTGACAGAAGCTGAACAATGATCTTGCCAAACTGAGAAAGAGTGCCTTGCAAGTGTGTGGAATTGTGAAAACTTTGGGTACCTATTAAGGCTTGGGAGTTTCCGTCTCTAGACCGATCACAAACTACTAGTTCCATTAATAAATTCATAACTTAGACAAAGTGCCACTGAGATACCTCAGACTGTTAATGAAGCATAGAGCAATACATGAACCTGGAAAACAACTTGTCACAGATGCATTATCCAGAAATCCTGTAAATGATCAGCCTTAATCAGATAGTGAAAATGATGTTGCAGCTTATGTGCAAAGCATTATGATGACAATGCCTGTAATTACTAAAAGACTAGCAAAGCCTAAAAAGCTGTCCAAAAAAGTATCCACATTGCAAGCTGGTACCGATGTGTTTGGAATGGAAGGCCAAATTATTGAACAAAAAACAAGCATCTTTGCATAAATACTACAGAGTCAGAGCACAGTAATCAGAATATAATAACTTATTGCTTAATCACGATGGAATCACCGTACACCAAGCTTAGTCAGCAGAGGTACTACATCAAATATATAAAGGTCATTAAGTTATCACTGAATGCAGACAGAGAGAGAGAAATGTCTCTGTGATAACCAAACATCAAGCAAGACTTAAGTAATGTCAGAGTTTCAGTTCTGCATTGCACACAAACCACCACAAAGATGAGAGCCACTAATGCTAGCACAGTTACCACAAGGTCTTTGCTAATATAACTGCTCACTGGTTCATAGGTAGGTACTAGGCTATTAGCCCTAGGGCCTATATAAGCCTAACCAAAAAGGTACCCTGGCTTTCGTCACCCAAGAAAATTATTTTCCTGTGCCCCTGTCGAGCAGAGCCACAGAAGTGATCCCTGAGGTGAATTTCCTATTTCCCATCCAATCATCAAAACTTTTCGTGAAGAGTGCTAATGAGGAGCTCTGTTTGACATAGATAGGTAGTCTCTTCCAGAGTATGGGACGTCTCTGGGACAGGACTCTATCCCTCCAGCATGTTCTGTCTATTGTGGTGACAAGGTTTAGGTCCCTGGAGCGTGTAGCTCAGAGGGATTGGGATTTCTTTAAATGGAGCATGTCCAACAGCTCTGGGTTTGACATAGCATTGTATGTTAGGCAGAGATCGCCCCTGAGTAGGCGATATGAGACGGAGTAAAGCTGGAGGTTTTTGAGACGGTCTACGTAGGGCATCTGTTTGAGGCCAGTAATCCTCTTTATGAGGTATTTCTGTGGCCTTTCCTTCCAGTTGTTGTAGATGTCTTGTGAGGTACATACCAAAAGGGGCATTGTACTCTATAATGGGTCTAATGAGTGATGAGTAGAGGGGAACAATGACCTCTTTTCTTCTGGATGAGAAAACCTTTTGTGATGAGGTGAGGCATGTAGAAGGATTTCCTGACCACTGTGACGATATGATTATCAAAGGAGAGATTACTGTCCACCTGTGTCCCAAGGTCTCTTATCAAACTTTCGGCGTTAAGTAGATTACCACTTATGTGGTAGTTCATGGGTACAGAGGTTTTACCAAAGTGGATGACAATACACCTTTTGGCATTGAGCTTCAGGCCATGGCTTTGACACCAGGCATCTGTCTCAGTGAGGCCCTTTTGTAGTATGTCCACATCATTAGGAGTTTTGATTATGGCTCCTAGTTTGCAGTCATCTGCAAACTTTGTTAGCCTGTACTTCAGAGAAGTAGATACCAAACAGGAGAGGACCCAGGACTGAACCCTGTGGTACTCCATTTGTCACTGGTCTGAAGTCAGATTTGGAGTCTGCTACTTTCATAGTGTGGGTTCTGTCCGTGAGCCAGTTGGCAACCCATCTTGTGCCATAGGGATTTATACCTAGTTTAGTGAGCTTATCTATAATTCCAGAGTGGGGGATGGTGTTGAAAGTTTTGGCGAGATCTAGATAAGCTGTGTGAACCACCTTACCCTCATCTATGGCTTTGGTGACTGCTTCAAAGAAGTCAATCAGGTTTAGGAGACATGATCTGCCTTTTACAAACCCGAAATGGGTAGGGTCCAGAGTTTGGAGATTACCAATGTCTTTTTTTATGAGTTCCATGATGATACGTTCCATGGCCTTGCAGATCAGGCTAATGGGGCGGTAGTTCCTGGGGTCCGTCATGGCTTCCCCTTTGTGGAGTGGGATAACTGTCGCTGTGCGCCATTCAGTGGGCACATAGCCTGAGGTAAGGCTATGATTGAACATGGTACTTAGGTGGGGTGCCAGTTCATTCTTTAGTTCATGTAGAACACAGCCTGGGATGTTGTCAGGTCTCATGGATGCTGTGTTCTTGGCTTTGGAGAGTGTTTTTTTTACCTGTGCAGCTGTGATTACAGGAACTTTGCATTCTTCTGGTATAGAGATGGGCCCTCTAGGGGGGTGAGAGAGGGGTAAAGTTATCACTGAACCTATCTGCCAGGATGTTGGCAATATCAGTTGGTTCTGTATATTTAGTGCCATTGTGCTGTAACTCAGAGCAGATCTGAGTGTTGCCATTGAGATTCTTGACATAGCTATAGATGCTTGTGGTTGTCTTTAGAGTCAGTGGCAATTTTGTGCGGATGATTTTATGAGGGATCTCAGCTTCTTACTGAAGTTGACCAGGGAGTTCCTCCAGTCATGGGATTTTACTCTTTTTTTGCAACAGTTTCTTTCTTCTGTTGTAGAGTTTGTTTATGGCAGAGGGCCACCAGATTGGCTTCCTTTTTTTGGAGGATAGCATCTTGGTTCTATTAGGGATAGCATGATCCATGCACTCGTGTAAGTGCTTATAAAGTGCATTTGTGTAGGATTCAGCAGTCGTACCTCTGTTGTCCGTCTGCATGGGTGTCATGAAGTTTGCCACTTCTGTCTTAAGAAGTGTGAAGTTGGCTTTGGAGAAGTTTTTTACGGTGGTTTCCCTAATTGGGGGTGGAGGCGGCATGTGGATGTCTAGGGTGATTAGCTTGTGGTCGGATCTGACCAACGAGGAATTGACCTCTGGTGTGGAACACCGGTTGCCCATGTTGGTAATGACCAGGTCTAGGATATTGCTGCCCCTGGTGGGGGTATGAATAAGTTGATCCAAGGTGTTGGAACTTATGAATTCCAGAAAACGTTGAGCAAAAGAGTTGGTACATGAGTAGTTTTCCCAGTTAATGGTGAGGTAGTTGAAATCGCCCATTATTAGCGTGTTGGGTTGTACCCTAATACTTTCCAGTGTATCAAGAAATGAGGAGTGGGAATTTTGGAGCATGGTGGGGGGTCTGTAGCAAGCTACAATTTGGATTGCAGTATTGCCCAGAGTTAGTTGCACTTGGATAATCCTGGATGCATTATGCTGTGCAACTAGCCTGGAGCTGTCGATATCCTTAATGAATATGGACACGCCTCCACCTTTAGTGCTTCACTCCGGGTTAGGTGGCCGAAAGGTGTGGTTTGAATTATAAATCCAAATGTGATAAAGAACAGGAACCTCCAAGGAAACTCTTACACGAAGGAGTGTAAAATCTTTATTCCACAATGATAGTGCAGTTAAGCGCTTTCAACTGGAACCCAGTCTTCTTCAGAACAATTTAATAATACTCATAAACTCATATTTATACGTAAACCACTTCACTCAGATTAAAAAGTGCGCCAAAACTCTTAAAAATACAGTACATATAAAGCAACTTATAACTGTTGCATCAACTCTGTTGTAACAATTACAAAGAGAAAAAATATATATTAAGCTCTCCAATACCTAGGACAATACCACATACACATAATAATTGATGAACTTAAATATCAGCAATTGTAAAAAATGTAAAAAAATGTAAAAAATGTATAAAGACATTTTATTAAGTCTTGTAATGTTGTTATAATATGGCACCCAACCATAGTACTAAGATATGTCCCTATGTAATAAAGACATATTAATTATTCTAAAATCAAACCCCATAAATATGTAGTACTAATATTGATAGTAACATTTACTAAGAGAGGACTAAAAAAGGTTTGATACTAATAGATTCATTTAATCCAGGGGGTCTTGTAGCATCCAGTAAAATCTGCCATCTACTCTCCAAGGCAGCTAATTGCATCTTCCAATTACCCCCAAATAATGAATACCTGATCGTATCAATAATAGCAAAGCAAAAAGAATGCTCTGCACCGTATTCATGGATATGTTTGTACAAAGCATTCTTGGTATCCTTTTTCTGGATACGATATAGATGCTCATAGATACGCTTTTTTAAAACTCTTTCTGTCTTGCCTATGTAATACATAGGACATGAAAGACATGTAGCTATATAAATCACCCGACTTGTGTTGCAATTCCCTGTTCTTGTCTTAATACAGGTAGAATTAATATTTTTAAGTCGAATATATCTAGAATCATTTATATGCTTGCACTGTTTGCATCTGCCACATTTAGTGGTACCTTTGTACATATCCATAGTAGTAGTGTAATTATTAGCCTTCTCTAATATTCTTTTTAGATTAATTCCTGTCTTATATACAATTTTGGGTGAATTTCCAACAACGTTCCAAATTCGAACTTGTAAGGATATCCCAGTGTTGACATAAAATGTCCTTAATTAAAAAGGTGTGTGGTGTATAAGTCAAAATACAGGCACGTCCAAGCCAACTAGATGTTTGCCTTCCATCTATTCCATTGAACACATAATTTCCCAATAAAGGAGGATATTTCTTGCCCCATTCATTGCCCACATAATTTGTAATATCTTGGAGCATGTTTACCGGGTATCCGCGATTTGTAAATAATTCTCTAATGGTGTCAAGTTCTATTTTCATGACGGATTCAGTCGAAGACATCCTCGCTGCACGGATACACTGCCCCTTAACGATGTTTTTGAAGATGTGGGGGGGATGATTGCTAGTAAAATGTAAATAATCATTGGAAAACGTTGGTTTACGAAAAATTCTGGAGGTGAACCCATGGTTGTCAAGACCAACCAAAACGTCCAAATAAGCTATATCAAGGGTACTGGTGTTGTGGGTGAATTTCAAGAATGTAGAGGAATTGTTGATAAAGGACATAAATTCTTGCAGTTTCTCTATCGAAGCCTGCCACAAAATGAAAATATTGTCCAAATATCTAGCGTAAAATTTAATATCAGTGTAAAAGTTGCTTTTAAATAATACTTCCTCTTCCCAATCGAGCATCACCAAGTTGGCAAAAATGGGAGCACAAGATGCTCCCATAGCAACACCTTTTGTTTGCTTGAAGAATTCCCCTTGAAATACAATGTAATTGTGTTCCAACACTAGTCCCATCATGTCACACAACAAGGAGATCCTGTCCCAACTGAGCCCTGAATATTTCCTTAGACTACTGGAAAAATGTTCTATTCCTTGGTCTCTGGGAATACTGGAGAAAAGATCAACCACGTCTATGGTGACAAGAATGAGGTCTGGTCTCCAATACTCCTGTTGTAATCTACCCAGAAAGCTCCACGAGTCTTTCATGATGTGCGGAATAATCCCATACATATGTTTAAGCTGATGATCTATCCATTTCCCTATGTTGTAGGTCTTAGAATGGGAACCAGAGATGATCGGTCTAAAAGGTGGTTGCTCTAAAGACTTATGTAGCTTGGGGATAAAAACAATTCTTTTAAAAAACAATTTTAAAAAACAATTCTTTCAAGCCGAAAGTAGAGCTAACAACATTTTCGAGAGAAAATGTAAGAAGTTATCTAGAGACCAAGATGCATATAGTACCAATAGAGCTTATATTTGGCCCAAAGTTAAACAGTTTGAACAAGGTCCTATATCTACCCCCCTCAGATGTGAACATAGGGATTTTCAGAGTGCCCAGCCCCCCTTTTTCAGAAACCCCAACAGACAGTGGACCAACTACAAGAAATAAACAAACATTCCCACACAAGTGTCAGTGTAGTTATAGAAAACAAGATTCCTGAAATTGTTTCTGAGACCTTCACACCTTTTTCTGACCAAAATATTGATTTTGGTGATAATGCAATAGGTAGTTGTATGTCTTCTCACAAGTACCCTATTATTACATGTTATGAAGGTTTCAAAGTCTATAACTACACAGACGTGGAGGTTGATGATGAGTTTATTAGTGTTATGTGCAAGGGTATGAAGTTTATTCCTACCGTTCGTAACAACTTAGTAGATAACATCAAACAGGTGAAACTTTTTTGTCGCAAGCTCAATTTGGCTGTGGTTTATGATGATCCAATAGATCAGGTTGATAGAAAGGAAAACATGCAGTTGTGCAAAAAGAGTTCCTATGTACCTGTATCTCACCCTAGTATATCTAACTTTGAGAAATTGGTTAGTCAAGACATTTACAGACTACATAGGGACCTCAAGCATAGATACTTGTTACACAATGAACCTCAGACCAATTTAACCCAGTCAGAGAGGGAATGTTTAAATAAAGTGATGCATAACAAAGAGGTACGTATCATGAAACCCGACAAAGGAGGTGGGATAGTTCTATTTCATGTTGAAGCATATGTCTCTAGTATATATGATATATTACACCAGGCTGACACATACGAAAACGTCTCCTTAAATCAGATTAATATAGGACATCATCGTATTGATCTGGCTATTGAGGAATACTTAATAGACAACAGGATTACCAACGACACCTACATGTTTTTGAAAAATGATCACCCAATATTGGCTAAAATTGTTGGTATCCCCAAGCTACATAAGTCTTTAGAGCAACCACCTTTTAGACCGATCATCTCTGGTTCCCATTCTAAGACCTACAACATAGGGAAATGGATAGATCATCAGCTTAAACATATGTATGGGATTATTCCGCACATCATGAAAGACTCGTGGAGCTTTCTGGGTAGATTACAACAGGAGTATTGGAGACCAGACCTCATTCTTGTCACCATAGACGTGGTTGATCTTTTCTCCAGTATTCCCAGAGACCAAGGAATAGAACATTTTTCCAGTAGTCTAAGGAAATATTCAGGGCTCAGTTGGGACAGGATCTCCTTGTTGTGTGACATGATGGGACTAGTGTTGGAACACAATTACATTGTATTTCAAGGGGAATTCTTCAAGCAAACAAAAGGTGTTGCTATGGGAGCATCTTGTGCTCCCATTTTTGCCAACTTGGTGATGCTCGATTGGGAAGAGGAAGTATTATTTAAAAGCAACTTTTACACTGATATTAAATTTTACGCTAGATATTTGGACGATATTTTCATTTTGTGGCAGGCTTCGATAGAGAAACTGCAAGAATTTATGTCCTTTATCAACAATTCCTCTACATTCTTGAAATTCACCCACAACACCAGTACCCTTGATATAGCTTATTTGGACGTTTTGGTTGGTCTTGACAACCATGGGTTCACCTCCAGAATTTTTCGTAAACCAACGTTTTCCAATGATTATTTACATTTTACTAGCAATCATCCCCCCCACATCTTCAAAAACATCGTTAAGGGGCAGTGTATCTGTGCAGCGAGGATGTCTTCGACTGAATCTGTCATGAAAATAGAACTTGACACCATTAGAGAATTATTTACAAATCGCGGATACCCGGTAAACATGCTCCAAGATATTACAAATTATGTGGGCAATGAATGGGGCAAGAAATATCCTCCTTTATTGGGAAATTATGTGTTCAATGGAATAGATGGAAGGCAAACATCTAGTTGGCTTGGACGTGCCTGTATTTTGACTTATACACCACACACCTTTTTAATTAAGGACATTTTATGTCAACACTGGGATATCCTTACAAGTTCGAATTTGGAACATGTTGTTGGAAATTCACCCAAAATTGTATATAAGACAGGAATTAATCTAAAAAGAATATTAGAGAAGGCTAATAATTACACTACTACTATGGATATGTACAAAGGTACCACTAAATGTGGCAGATGCAAACAGTGCAAGCATATAAATGATTCTAGATATATTCGACTCAAAAATATTAATTCTACCTGTATTAAGACAAGAACAGGGAATTGCAACACAAGTCGGGTGATTTATATAGCTACATGTCTTTCATGTCCTATGTATTACATAGGCAAGACAGAAAAGAGTTTTAAAAAGCGTATGAGCATCTATATCGTATCCAGAAAAGGATACCAAGAATGCTTTGTACAAACATATCCATGAATACGGTGCAGAGCATTCTTTTTGCTTTGCTATTATTGATACGATCAGGTATTCATTATTTGGGGGTAATTGGAAGATGCAATTAGCTGCCTTGGAGAGTAGATGGCAGATTTTACTGGATGCTACAAGACCCCCTGGATTAAATGAATCTATTAGTATCAAACCTTTTTTAGTCCTCTCTTAGTAAATGTTACTATCAATATTAGTACTACATATTTATGGGGTTTGATTTTAGAATAATTAATATGTCTTTATTACATAGGGACATATCTTAGTACTATGGTTGGGTGCCATATTATAACAACATTACAAGACTTAATAAAATGTCTTTATACATTTTTTACATTTTTACATTTTTTTATATTTTTTACATTTGCTGATATTTAAGTTCATCAATTATTATGTGTATGTGGTATTGTCCTAGGTATTGGAGAGCTTAATATATATTTTTTCTCTTTGTAATTGTTACAACAGAGTTGATGCAACAGTTATAAGTTGCTTTATATGTACTGTATTTTTAAGAGTTTTGGCGCACTTTTTAATCTGAGTGAAGTGGTTTACGTATAAATATGAGTTTATGAGTATTATTAAATTGTTCTGAAGAAGACTGGGTTCCAGTTGAAAGCGCTTAACTGCACTATCATTGTGGAATAAAGATTTTACACTCCTTCATGTACGAGTTTCCTTGGAGGTTCCTGTTCTTTATCACATTTGGAGTTGTTGGTTCATTCTTTTTACTAGGTGGTTTGAATTATAGCCTGGTAACACAGGGGTGCTCTCTGGAGCTTTGAACCAGGTCTCTGTCACTGCACAGATGTCGATGATCTCCATTTTAAGGAGTGCCTCGAGTGAGTGCATTTTGAGGTTTAGACTTCTAGCATTGAGTAGCATTACCCTCAGATTTTGCTTGCTTTTACCTGTTATGATGGTGAATTTGAACCTTGCCTAAAAAGGCACTATAGGGGTGACGAGAGCTTTTGCCAGTATCAGGAATCCCAAGGGTGACAGGTGAAGGCCATCTCTGGCAAAGCATTGTGGTCTGTCAATCATGTTGTCCCAGGCAGACAAATACTGGATCCCCTTAGAATGACACCAGAAGCTTAGCCAATTGTCGAAGTCAATCATTTTGTTTCCTTGTACTGTGGTATCATTCTGGGTGATGGCAGGATGCTACTCAGGGCTAGGGTCATACCTGCCTGGGCTACAAGATCCATGTCTCTTTTCATGTAGTCCTGGGAGGTACGTCTTAGGTCATTCACACCAATATGGACAATGACAGTGTCATATTTGTACTTGTTGTGGAGTGACCTGAGTGCGTGCATTATGTGGCAGATCCTGGCACCTGACAGGCAGCTGACAGTAGCTTTCTCCTTGTTTAGCCTGGTGAGTGGGAACATCAGTGTGCCTGACTATAGAGTCACCTATGACTAGAGTGTTGGGTACATTGTTATGCCATATGGGCTGTGGTTGAGTGGCACACTGAGTTTGTGGGCTGTGTCATTTCGGTTGTGTTTGGGGCTGGAGTTTGCTTGCGTTTCTGCTTTGGAGGTCCCTGATGCTTGGGCAGGTTTTTATTGAGAGCCTCAGCGAATGTAGGTGTGTGTTTTGTGTTTCTATGTGTGTGTTTTGGTGGTGTAGGTTTTGAGGGACTATGTGATGAGTGTGGTGTGGTGCAAGTGTTTATCTTCTCCTCTTGACTGTCTAGTCCAGTCTTGGGTGAAGAGAGCTTTGCTTCCAGTTTGGCTATATAAGTGCATCTCTTACAGGTTGTAGTGTTGGATGGTAGGAGGAGAGGGTTGTCTGTGTACATGAGGCAATTGCTGCATTGCCCCAAGATGCCCAGATTCATAAGGTAGACAGGAGAAATCACTGGGAGCTGACCTTTAGACATGCCTGGATAGGTGCTTATTTATTAAGTAATAAAAGCTGCTTTCCTCTAGACAAGTGAGGAAAGTTGAGTGCTGTAGTAATTTGCAGCTTATTTAGTGCTTACAATGAGTTCTGAACATGTGCTGAGTTCAAAGAAACAGATTTGATTGCTGAAACTAGAAAACTGGCTAGTTCTAAGAAACAAAATTAAGCTAGAAGGCTTCCCTCCAACGCAGAAAGGCTTGGGGGCTTAGAAGCCTACAAACAGTCTAGACCACTTACAGGAAAGGCAGGCAACAAGCTAATTTTTTTTTCTTTCCCAGATGCTCCCTTTGTACACAGTAGGAGTGCCTGAAATCAGAATATGATCTCACTGCACTCAGTTGAGTGAGCAAATGAGATGGGCCCAGAAGGAGTATCCAAACAGATTTACAAGAGGGGCGGGCAGTTTCAAAGCCACCAAGATTAACACCAAAACAAAAGCATGGAGGGTGGGTGAGGAACTAACTGAAAAAAAGAGTCAAAACGTACAGTTTAGTTCAGTGCAACACAAATAAATCAATTAAAATGCTGTATTATTTGAAAAAAGCACAGATAAAAGGTACTTAAATTCTCTTATACTTCCAATTGAATACAGCTAGATCTTAGCCGGCCAAAGCTCAGGTTTTAAGCAAAAAATATTCCAGAATGTACCACTTAAATAGGCATTAACAGGATATCAGTGAATGAGACTACCCCCGACTGCAGTTACTGAGTATGCAGGATTCTAACAGGCAATAAAATCTAGCAAACACTAACTGAAAAAACAGAGTCAAAACTTCCAGTTCAGTTAATATTCAATGCAACACAAATCAATTAAAATGCTGTATTATTTGAAAAAAGTGCAGATAAAAGGTACTTAAATTCTCTTTTACAGCCAGTTGAATACAGCTAGATCTTAGCTGGCCAATGAGCAGGTTTTGTAGGTAAAAACTATTGTATTATTTGTTGCTCTCATGACATAACCATATTTTACGTGCCAAATGCAGCCAGCCAATAAGTAATAGCCAGATAGAAGACTATTGTCAAGATTTGTCCTTCCTTTTGAACTAGTTAGCTGCAATGGCACACAGTTCATGTGAATGGAGTTAAAACCATTTCTTACTGAATATGGGTTCAGTGTCAAATTTCCAGTATCTGCAATCAAATTGTGAAGCTGAGAGAGCAGTGCAAACAGCTAAGAAAATACTTGGATCATCAAAAGCATATATGGCATACCATGGTATATGACACAGTGCCACCGGAGTTGGCCCTTCACAGCTAGGGCTTTCAAGTGAAACAGAAACAGATACTGCATTGATGGGGCCAAAATTTCAGTCTAGAGTTATTTTGTACTGTATAGTCAAACTTTGGCTTTTTGATGATAAATATTATTACCCACATCTTCTACTTGTACAGTTGCCAGGCCAAGTCATCCATTTGAAGTTAGAGGGAGAAAAACATAGGACATGTAAGGATAAGTGGTGCAGAAACCATTGAACCACGTTCCTAGATGTCACCAACTAAATATGAAAATATAGTTCAACACGGTAAACAACATAGCCAGCTTGCTGCTGTTGAATGTTAACCTAAATGCAGTCTTCCAACTATCCAGCTGAGACGGTTTGAGCTGAGAATAAGCAGATCAACATTTAACAAATCGGTTCCTGTCCCAACAAGTGATCTGTCTCAAAAAACATTTCAGATAAGGGTGAACGTTTGTGTTTGAATAATCAAGGAAAAGAGTGTGGTCTAACCCATACAAGTGACTTACTGTTCCTGTTTCTGATCCACCTGACTGTATAGTAGGTACCTGGTAGCCTCAATATTTCTAAAGAACATAAGCTGTGGGATGAAAAAATATTTTCTTGCAATAGTGGATGTATGGTGATGAAAACAGTTTTTTTTTCACACAGATACTCAGATCTCTAAGTGTGGGATCAAATTTCAGGGGGTGTAGTCAGTGTGATGATTAGAAGGGGGGTGTCATACATGCTGAAGGATATGATCGTATGTGTCTTGGCATTTAATTTTAGTCCATGGTTTTGACAACAAATATCACGTAGAGGCCATGTTGCATCCTGGTGTCCTCTGGGGGTGGAGGGGGGGGGGTTGATGACACCTGTGAGGGAAACACTTTAACCATATCATATGCAGACTTGCTCAGCCACAAACACTTAATATTACCTTTGACCTATAAGAAGTAAATGCTAAAGAGGAGTGAATGGCTGAACCCTCGGGCACTTCTAGTGACAGGTCTTTTAGTGGAGGTATAACCACCCTCTACCTCTGTGTGTGAGACAATTTGTGATTCAATGAGTTACATAATGGTTTATCAATTTGCTGAGAGAGTTGATAAATGATGTCTGAGTGTGGGATGGTATTGAATGTCTTTCTACGCTTCATATATGCAGTGTGTACACTGACTTACCCTTGACCATTGCCTCAGTGATTTTTTTTTTTTTTTTTTTTTTGTGAAGAAGTTGACCAGACTAAGTAGGCAGTACCTGCCCTTGATGACTCCTAATTGTGTTGTGTTGAAGTCTGTAGGTTACTAATATCTTTAAGTATTAGTTCCATAATGATCATTTCCATAGTTTTACAAATGAAGCTGCTCAGGCTTATGGGTCTTTAATTACAGAGATCCCTTGAAACTCTACCATTGTTCAAAGGAATGACTGTTGCTGTCCTCCATTCCTCCAGCACAAAGCATGTTCTGAGGATAATACTGAGTAGCCTGTCTGACAAGTCATGTTTCAGGCTAACCAGCAGGTTAGCCTGGTATGTTGTCTGCCGTATAGGTGTAGTATTCTTGGCTGTAGATAGTGCCTTGAGAACTTGTTTTTTTGAGACTTGAGGGGATGTAGATAAAGTATTTGGTCTGAAGATATTGGTGAGAAAGAGGGTGAAGAGCGAGCTGATCTGGTCCATTGGTAGATTTAGTATGTCATCTGGGCCCAGGAATGTCATAGCATTTACTATTAGCTCAGTGCAGTGTTGGGTACTGTTTTTTGAGATTTGTAACATAGTTAAAGAAGTCCTTTGCAGCTTCCCACTCCAGTTTCAATTTTAGTCTGAATGGTCATCATATGAAAAAAAAAGTGGAAGAAAAGTTCTGACTGAAATGTTTTCAATATTGTGAAAGCGTCTTTGGGAATGCTAAGTAAATGCTGATATATTCTGTAATTATTTATTGATGACTTTATTATTCATATGTAATGTCTGTATGCTCTTGCAGGATCAGTCCAGCATGTTGCAGTTATGCATCAGTACTGCATTGTTTTGTTTCATAATTTCAAAAAAGATGAGAATTTATTTTCTTAAAACGTGATACATGATAATCAGAAATCAGCTGCTGAACTGCACATATATAAAATAAAAAGTTATTTCCATTTTAAGACGATTTATTCATACACTTTTCAAGAAAGTACCTATTCTACAATTCATTGTAAGGTAATGTCAAATGGTTGTGATAAGCTGACACAATGCCATCATTTCTGCTGAGGCAGTTAAAAATGAAAGTTACCTGTTTGCTTAAACCTTTGGTGTGCATCCTGACATTTCAGACATGACCAACAGATGCTCCAGGGAAAATACATAGACCCTGACAAGTACACAGCCATATGTACACCAAACAGATTCATTATAGTAACAAAAGTAGGAAGGCTGAAGAGGTAGTGGAAAGTAAGCACAATAGGCATAGGGAGTAGTGCACAACTATAGTGTGGTACAGTACACAGTTATAGTACTGAGAAAACAACACACACATTATATATAAAATAATAAATACCAATGAAATGAGGACTAAACAGGTAAAAAAATTACACACAGTATACTCTAAAGTCACTGATTGATTGAGTGGAGGTTGGTTTGGATTCTTTATACCAGGCACTTCAAGGTTGAATTGCCACCAATGGAATTGAAAAGTTGGCTCAGATGTCACAAAACACATGCTTCAAAGAGTCAATAAGCTCAGGCACCACACACTGACTGTATCTATGATTTTATCACATTCAGATGTCACATTCTTGGCTGCAACTAAATTTATTTGGAACTACCCTAAGAATAAAGGGAAATGGTACCATTGGCAGTTAATGGTGGCTACAAACTGTTCTGGAAGTAGGACTTAAGCAGCTGGCTTGTGAGCAACAAAAATATTGTTTGAACCAGTACACATGGCAGTAGAGCTGAGCTAGGAGCAATGAAGAGCTTCTAAAAACGAATAATGGAAGAGCACAACTCATTGCAGCTTAGAGCCAAGTTGTACTACCAGTAGCAAACCAACTCCGCAAACTAGGTAGTGGACCAAGCTGAATGTCATTTCATGTGAGAGAGCAGTTACAAATGAGAAATTAAACTGTCAATGCAACACATCACACAGTATGTTCCTGTGGCAGTTAAAGGGTTTATTTTCTTTCAGAGTTATACTAGGGACTGGCAACATAAAGTGGTATTGTGTTGTGAAATCTGTGCCATGACTGGGGATATTTTGTGAAAGAAAAGCCAAGTGAGTCACAATGAGTGCCAAAAATAAGAATGTGTTGTCACCATAAACAGCAGGTATATCAGCTTTTAAATGATGGACAGAGAAAAATAATTAGAAAACTGTAATGAAGACCTTTATAGTGGCCACACAACAACAAAATGAAGCCGATATGGTTGTCTTCCAGTTCATTATAGCTCTGTAAAATAAGCTCATCAGATTCACTGTCTGAGCTGAGAAAAGCAGTCGTAAAACTGGAGCAGCTCTTTTCTGAAAATGAGAAGAAAATCACAAAATATAGTAAAGGGATGTTAGCTGATCTGGTTTAGGGAAAGAACTGTCAGAGACTGTCACAGTAAAACAGACAAAGGAATTTTTTTTTAGAAATGTTTCTCTGAACTTTCCAAGCAAATGTGAGCAGCAAAGTAATATAGTAAATTTGAAAATTTGATGGAGAGTGTTGCTTTAAATATAACTGAATGAATTGCAGTGTTAAAAGAAAGAATGAAAGCAGTTGTTCCTTATTATCAATATAGTTTAGATACTCTGAAAAAAATAAAATGAAAACCAAGAGAGGATGTGGAATGTTTTAAAAAGTTACAGTTCGAACAGCTTCAGAAAGGACAGAATAAAACAAATTAAAAGGAAACTAGTTTGATAGATATGAAAAGGTCAATGTATAAATTGGAAAACCAAGACAAATGGTGTTCAAATTTGAAAGAAAGAGAAAGCAATTACTGATACAAGTTGAGATTGTGCATTTATAAAGTCATAAAGATGAAATCTTACGAGAGTTATGAACTGTTCTTGATGATGTATATTGACTTAAAAGCAAACTGTCAAGATCTGCAGCATGAAAATAGATTTTTCTAAGACCAACTCAGAGACTGGGCATAAAATTAAAATCTATATATGAAGATATGTTTTGGTTAAGTAGTTAAGGAAATAATTTCCCTAAGTAAAAGCATGATGGTTTGACCCAGTTGAAGCTTTAGTAAAAATGAAACAATTGTCACATACAAGTGAGAAACCTATCTTATGTAAAAAGATATACAAATATATAAAATTTAATGAAATCTACATTGCCTGAGCATACAATACCTGGAAGAGAGATTTTAAAAAAACAAAAAAGTGAGAGTATTGTCAGTGTGATGCAGAAAAAGATGAATTTAGTAAAAGACCAAATTGAAGCATTGAAAAAGGCATAGAATAGCAACCAAACTGCTGTGCCATTCTTGCAAAATAAAAATAAATTTTCATAAGCAGAAAGAAGTGTCTCATGAGGACAACAAAATGCATTATTGGCCTGAGTTTGCGATAAATTAAAAAAAAGAATTCAACTGAAAAAGAAGCATATTTCATCACTCTCACACCCATACACGTGTGTATATATATATATATATATATATATATATATATATATATATATATATATATATATATAGTGAGAGAGAGAGAGAGTGCGAGGGGAAGAAACACCTCTAACACAACTAGCCCTTTCATCATTGTATAATAAGCATTTTCAGACTGAGAGTATCTAAAATTTAAACATTTAAATAGGAAACAAATGAGTCAAATGATGCAGAAAAACAAGACATGGTTTAAAGTAATGTTTAACCTTTTGTTTTTAAGAAGAACTTTAATATTCTCCTTGCCATTTAAACCAAAGTGTATGCATACATCTTACTTGTCAACAATATTCATGTTCATCATCTGTATCTAACCTTTAGTTATAATTACACACAATTTACTGTTACTGAGAAATTAAAACCATCAATCAATTTATTCACCCATTTTTAAAATATAAATACATTTTTTTAATCAGAGTAGTAATTTTGTATCATCCAAAGTCAGAAACTAAGCAGACTATTGGTGATTTAAGAGAGTTGAAATGCAAGTTAAATTTTCTTTATAGATTTAATAAAAGCCATTATGTTTTGGATTGATTGAGACAGCCCTACATATTTAATCCTCCATTAATATCTGAGCTTGGGTCCTTTCTCATTGTAATAGAACATGATATAAAGAAGGCCTTAAGTAATGAGGCAGTCGACCTTTATTATAATTTAAAGATAAAATATAGTTTAATTTTGAAAAACAAAACATGATAAATGAAAAGTTATTGTTATTAAGATGGATCATTAGTTATTAAAATTAATTATGCCACCAAATTGGATAAGATTATGAATGACAGTGTAGCATATGTGATAATTCATTGAGCCCATGGTTAAAGTCTATAGTATGAGAAATGGTTTAATGTGAGGGTCTTGTTGATACCAAGTTATCTACATTCTTTAAAGTAAATAATCCCAGGATTAGCAAGGTGTTATTACCACTATTTAGTGATGGCTGGTAGTACTAAAATGGAAGTAATTGCTGTTTTTGTGGATAAGATATTAGAAGTGGTCGCTCTTAATAAATAGTTTGTAAGAGATTATTTTGATTTTATTAGGCTAATTCTTTTTTTGAGGTCTCGAGATGAATTTTACTTGTAGTAGATGTTCATTTATTCTGTAGTGCGATTCCCAAAGACACGGGTTTAGAAATTGTCTGTTTGTACTTGTATGAAGTTACTACTTGGTCTACTAAGACAATTAGATGGATTGAAACATTGGACATCATTCTCCCTCTTTTTGTGTAGATACTGGAACTATTTTACAAACCAACAACTGGAGTTGTCATGTTGGCAGCTCTGGCCTCTAATTATGCTAAATTATGTTCCAAACCTCAAGTTTTATATTAAGTATTATAAATATATGAGTGGTGCCATTTCTCATTTGTCTGATGAAGTCTATATGGGTAGACGAAAGCGCTTACCTTTTATTGTTGGAATAAAGAATTTTTATATCATCCTTGGCGACTTGGAACTACTATCTTTTGGTTTTACAGTCTATTCAGGTTATTTGCTGTGTTTTGTGCTTATACTTGGTTCCTTGGTTGCTTGAGGGTGGTTAATTAACTATCGTTACTATTGGCACCTCAGTCATGGAAGGGACTTCCAGCGACTCTACAATTTTGGTTCAAGATAAAACACTTAGCCCGGGCAGTTTCATGAAAACGCAACAAGAAGTGGTAAAGGTACGAGAGGAATTGGCTACGTTAAGAGGGGACCTCACTAGGCTTATTGACCTGCTTGGTCAATCTGAGCCAGCAGAGGGAGTGCTTGCACTACAAAAACAGCAAGACTGGCCTTCGTCGACTTTTTCAACGTCATCTCCACGCTCACAGAACCAGAGTCATGGTGGAGCTAAGGCGAAAGCCGTGGAAACTGTACGAGACAATGGCTATCAAGGGACTGTTCTTTCCCCACATCGTTGAGGAGAAATCCAGCGATCTTGTGCAAGGCAAAAGGAACATTTGTTGCAGCAACCTAACCAAAAAGAAAAAGGTACTGTTTCACTAGCTCACGCTAGTTCTAAAGGGGCTAATACTACTTCTCAAGTTTTGGGCAATTTGCCTAATACACCTTCGGGCAATGATGATATTCTTTGCTTTCAGGATGTTTTAGACAGTAATTTTGATTTTAACTATTCATCTTCAGCACATTATCAAGAAAGTAGTGCAAATGAGCACAATAAAAACGGAACTGCTTCTCCTACTTTAAGGGACATGATTTTTTCTTTTGAAAAAAAGTTATACAAATACAAATGTTTGCAATTAGATAACTGTTATTTGCATTGTTGTGTTAACCATAAAATAGTCCCATTTGGACTTAGAATGTTTAAGTACCCTTTTGGCATTACTTATACTGATGTAGTCTTGAAAGATTTTCATGATTTTTTTAATGAATGTGGGTTAGGGTTGATAAAAAAGTTGATTAAACATAATGAGATAATGTTGAACAGTTTACTAACAGACTTAAGCTAAATTTAGATATTTGTAGAGATTTGTTATTTGATGAATATAAATATCTATATAACAGGGTCTTGGATAGAACTGTTACTAGGATTAATAAAGTGTTTATTAGGAAACAAAGTAAGTTTTCTAGGGACAGGGAACAATACAAAAAGGATAAAATGTACCCAGGGCCTTTTCATAACAACTTTAAGGATAAGAATAAAACACAGACTCAGTACAAACATTGATACCTTTGAACCCACTGCTTCACCTATGACAAACCCCCAAGTTAGAAATGTACGCAGTATGGGTAATGGTAATGTCAACAAAGGTATGGATGAGCTTGATTCCTTTTCAGAAAATAATGACATTTTTTTAGGCCCCAGAAGATCAGAACGACTAGCAAGCAAGGCCAGCCTTCCAACCGATCTAGGCCCCCCAGTACATTTGGATGGGAACAATTATGGTTGGAAGGACGTGAGAAGGAAGGGCAGATAAACCTTATTACATCTGATGTTAATAATATTATTTTTGAATACAAGGGTTTTAAGATTTTTAACTACATACCAATTGTTTTGGGTATTGAACATTTTAATTTACTTTCCAAAGGCTTTAAATTTGTTAAATCTCAGTTAGGGGATTTAGCACATATACTGATAGAACTTAAGACATACCTTAGGAAATTAAACCTTAAATTATTGCATAAAAAATCAGGTAGTGAAGGTTCCACATTTAATAGAGAGCTAACTAGGAGTAGTACATATAACCCCCCACTTCATCCAGCTATATTGACCTTCGAAAATATTGTTACGAATGAGATTTACGAAGCCTACCATAAAAATAGAAAGGATAGATATTATCGTAATGTAAGTAGAGATGAAGAAAAATTATTACTAGATTTCAAAAAACAGAATGATATTAGAATTATGAAGCCCGATAAGGGAGGGGGAGTTGTTTTATTTAATCGAGAAGAATATAATAATCTCCTTACCAACACATTGTTAGATACCAACACATACGCTTTGGTATCTTACAATGAGATACAAATAGCCTATGGTAGGATTGATTCCCTCTTGTATGAATATTTGTTAGAAAACAGAGCAGACAAGACCATTTACAATTTTTTAAACCAACCTAACCCTACTATTTCACAGTTTTTTGGTGTACCTAAAGTCCACAAATCTATTGTTGAACCACCTTTTAGACCTATTGTTTCTGCAAAACATTCAAAAACACATCCCTTGGCAGTCTATATTGATAGAACTATTAAGAGTATTGTCACAAAGACAAATCATATACTTAAAGATTCTTGGGATTTTTTTAGGTAAAATTAATAATGACATGTGGTCTGAAAATTGCATCTTTTTAACTATAGATGTAAAGGATTTGTTTACCTGTATCTCAAGATTGGTAGGTTTTGAATTTTTTGAAGATAGTATACATAAACATCTGGAAGCATCTCTAGATCAGAAACAATTGATTTTGGAACTAATGGAAGTCGTTTTAGACAACAATTATATAGGCTTCCAGGGGGAATATTTCCAACAGGTGAGTGGAGTAGCTATGGGGGCAGCTTGTGCCCCCATTTACGCCAACCTTGTGATGTTGGAATGGGAAGAGAGACATATATTCAATAGTATTTATTCTAAATTTATGAAGTGTTATTATAGGTTTTTGGATGACATTTTTGTTTTATGGGAAGGTACAAAGGAACATTTGGAGGAATTCATGGTTTATATAAACAAAACAACTAATTTTTTATCATTTACACATACTGTTGGTGAAAATAGTATTAATTTTCTTGACCTTACAGTTAGTAAAGTAGTGCTAGGTTTTAAGTCTAGGATCTTTCGTAAGGAGACATGGTGTAATGGTTATTTACACTTTGATAGTCATCACCCCTTTCACCAAAAAAGGAGCCTTATCAAAGGGCAGGCTGTAAGGGTAGCACGGATGACTTCTGACTTTGAAGACCTTTACGAAGAATTTGTTTTCTTAGGGGAAAAATTTATTGAGAGGGGGTATCCGAAAGTTTTGGTTGGTGGTATTTTAGAAGAAGTATACAATGGGTGGGGGACAAAATTCAAGTCATTATTGGGTAAACCTTTTAAGAAAACAGAGGAATCTGATAAGGAAAAAATAAATTACCAAGGGACTTGTATAACTGAATTTAATGTTTTTTCTGAAGAATTCACTAAAATTTTGGAAACCAATTGGTCAATACTTAAGACCAATAAGGAGGTACATGAAGCAGCAGGCAATAGACCCCATTTTACTTATAAGATAGGTATTAACTTCAAAAGAATTTTTGAAAGGGACAGTAATTATGGAAATATTAAAAAGGCTACTAAATCTTGTGGTAGATGTGGACAATGTACCCACATTTATAAAAATGAAACTATAAAATTAAATAATGGTTTGGGTAGTATAGTTCATTTCTGCAAGGGTAATTGTCACACGAAGATGTTAGTCTATTTAGCTATTTGCACACAATGTTTGTCTTTTTATGTGGGGAAAACTGAAAGGGAACTAAAGGATAGGATTTATGAACACATGAACGATATTAGAGTTAAAAAAGATACTAGTGCCCTTTATAAACATTCTACTGTTTGTAGTTCTTTTAAAGGTTTCCAATTTGGTATTACTGACCTGGTGAAAAATTACCATAGGGGGGTGATTTGAAGAATCTTTTATTATATAGGGAAGTGAGTTGGCAGTTGAGGCTGAAGGCTAATATTTTCCCTGGCTTGAATGAATACATTAGCATCAAAGCCATTTTAGTTGACAGAGCAGGGAAAGTATAAATTAATTTCAATTTTAATTTTAATAATTTTAACAAATGTATTACTTCCATTGTTATTTTTAGCTTTGGTCATATCTATTAAAAATAATATAAATATATTAATATACAAGCAATTAGTTGTTTGCTATAAGCAATTTTGTAAAGTCTAAAATTTCATTGTCTATGTACACAAAAAATTGTTAAAATAACATACAGAAGTTCTTCAAGAGGATTAATATTGTTCACTACATTTTTTTTTTTTGTGAAAGTTTAAATTAACTAATCTGGTACAGATGACCTTTTAAATAATTTTTAAATTTAATTGTTTGATTGAGACAATTAAGGGTCTTATAAATATGAGTGGTGCCATTTCTCATTTGTCTGATGAAGTCTATATGGGTAGACGAAAGCGCTTACCTTTTATTGTTGGAATAAAGAATTTTTATATCATCCTTGGTGACTTGGAACTACTGTCTTTTGGTTTTACAGTCTATTCAGGTTATTTGCTGTGTTTTATGCTAAATTATGTGTCAGTAAATGGGAGAAGAAACTTGTTTCTAAATCTGTTTTTATGAAACATTTTAATAAACATGTATTCATTGCTTTCATTTTATGGTGTGGTAAGATTAGTATGTATTTATGAAATTTATTAATGAAGTGACAGAATTATTGACATTCCTGCATGAATTAAATTCGAAGACCATTACATTTGTAGACTTAGAGGCTTTTTAAAACAACAATAAATTAATCAGGACTTATTTTTTTATTTTTTTAATGCATACTTAGATTTTAATAGCATGTATTTATGTAAATTGAAAAGTAATATTGTTAAATTCCAACTGAAAAAAAGTGTGTCTGTTAATCGATAAAGATAGTGATATTATAGCTGAATCTGGAATCTTGGAAAAACTTTTTAAGAGAAGGGTACCATGGTAAAATTGACTATCAACATCTGTAGAAAATTCAGCTCCAGAAAAGAATACTGCATAAGCCAAGAACAGTGAACAGTAATGACAACAGTATTTCTAAACAAAATAAAAATGATTTCTTTATAAAAGTCATTGTCATACAAAATTCACTGGATTAAAAAGTTATTTGTGATATTATATGGATGTACTTGAAGATGTTGAAGGTTCCCTAGTCAATATTCAAAAAGTGGAAGTAGTGCTGAAGTTTGTTTTTAAAAGAAGCAATTTTTTTAATTTGTTTCAAAAGCAGTTGAATGTTGGATGTACAGAAAGCAGTCATCCAAACTAGGCACTTTAAAGTGCTGGTAGTGTACCTCAAGTGAAATAGAAACAGATACTCCATTGGTGGAGTTAAAACTTAAGCCTAGAGTTATTTTGTACTGTATAGTCAAACATTGGCTTTTTGATGATAAATATGATTATCCACATCTTCTACTTATACAGTTGACAGGTCAAGTCATCCATTTGAAGTTAGAGGGAGAAAAACATGGGACATGTAAGGATAAGCGGTGCAGAAACCATTGAACCACATTCCTAGTTTTTGCCAACTAAATATGAAAATATAGTTCAACACAGTAAACAACATAACCAGCTTGCTATTGTTGAGCGTTAACCTAAATGCAGTCTTCCAAACATTTATCTGAGATGGCTTGAGCTGAGAATAAGCAGATCAACATTTAACAAAGTTCCAGTACCTACAAGAGATCCGTCTCAAAAAACATTTCAGACAAGGGTGGAAGTTTGTGTTTGAATAATCAAGGGGAAAGAGTGTGGTCTAACTCTCTTCCTTGATAGTGATCTTATTTTGTAAGAGTTATTGATATGTATCTAGACATTTTAAAGCTGTGTACAAAGATAAACCTTTATAAAAGCAGTTGTTAAACAGGGAACTGTTTTATTTTGTTTCATCTTGCAAGCTTACATTTTTTCCTGTTGTGAATAAACCCTATTTTTATTGACAAGATGATATCTGGCAACCATGTTCTGTGGTTGGTAAAACTGCACTTATGGTATATGGTCTTATGCCCTCTACTCTACTTGAAGTGAGGTGTGAAGGTTTAAGCCCCATCATCCCCCCACAAGGGTAGATAAAATGGGCATCCATGCTGCTATTCAACTGAGGTTACCAAGATTGTAGTCAGGACTTTCTCCATAAAGGAGTGCAATCCTCTTCTGTCCCTCCCCACACTGATTCCAGCAGGACCCCAGTCCTGGAGTTAAACTCTGGCTGCCTCTACTGCAGTCAAGACCTTTATCCCCTCTAAACCAAGAAAGTGACTCAAATAGGGAAATGTTGTACTGCTTTTATGAGTAATTATGCAAATTATCATTTCAGTATTTTAAACATATCAATAACCACATGGCATAAAATGGCTATCATTTATAAGAGACCTTAAAAAAGTGTAAACAACACTGTTAGTAGTTGTAGCTTTAAGAATTGCAGAGCTGTGTAAGTGGTTTATAAAACGTCAAAAAATTATAACATTTACTGTATTTATATCTTATAGCACACATACTCAGCTTATGTGATATATAATACATTTTGCCACTAGAAAGATTAGTTTCTGATGAATAGTTATATGCGTTAATATTTATTGAGATAGATTTTTTAACTGGATAGTTTTTCAGTCAAGACCCAAGCTCAGACAATAGCAAATCTAATTACAATTGAAATGTAGTAGTTAATGACTCATTGCTTTGCAAACCACTGATTTTTTTTCTTATATTTTACAAAGTGATGAGCTTACAGTATCTACTGTTCCTCTAAAGAATTCTAATTAAAATCTAATTAAAAAAACATATTGTATTCATATAGAGACTACCAAGCTAAAAGTTTCAAAGCATTACCAATACAATGACTTTGTCAGGCATAGGAACTCAGTAATATAGTACTGCAGCACTTCTCTTATAACAGAGAATGGCAGATCTGGTACTCTATGAATACTTGAATAAGGTAGTGAACATTTTAGAATTAGAAATAATACTAATCTGGTTTTCCTGTGCATAGAATTACTAGTATAGACATAAAATATGTAAGTGATAAGTAAAGTAAATGTTGAATAGGAATTTTAGTCATATACAATGAAGAGCTGTATGTTTTGCCACTGAATTAATGAAATCTTGATTTGTGTTTCTGTTTGTTCATATAAGCAATTTATTAAGAATTTACCCATAGTCCTGTAGGCATTTACGCATGGCTTCAGCAAACTTGTGTGTTCTTAGCTTGCTCTGGGGTACTAGAAGGGTTGTCTGATTTTGGGCATGAGAGGGAAATTGATTTCAGTATGCAAGTCTTCTATCTTGAAGATGTTCTCAACAGTGTTTGGCCAAGCCACACAGTGATCAGTAATCGTCCATTATCAGATTTATATTTTAGGATGTATACTGGTTGTTTAATTGAAAAATTAGCATGTCAAATATTGGAGAATGTTCTAATTGGCAGGGGCGGCCCGTGCTATTGGACTGCCGGACTGCAGCCCCCCCAGCTGTAAAACAGAAATAAAATAAAATAGAAAAGAAGAAAAAAATAAATAAAAAAAGATTGCAAATAGCGGACTTTCATGCATGCGCACTAGCAAGCATTTCCGATATCTGGACTGCTGCTGAGACAATCTGGAGCATGTGTAGACTGTCTCAGCAGCAGTTCGGATTAGGAAACATTCAAGAACAGAGATCCCAGAAGTCTATGCAGTTGTAACTGTATAGATTGTCACTGGAAAGGGATCGGACTCGGACTGCAATGTCAGCAGGCTGGGAGTCTCGTCGGGGGAAGAACATCTCGCGGGCTGTGGTGGATTTAATGCTCCAATGGACGTAGGGAAGGATGTAGTGCTCCAACGAAGGGATCTACATCTATTGTGTGTGTGTGTGTGTGTGTGTGTGTGTGTGTGTGTGTAATGCCGCAGGTGCTACATGGTGGTGGGTAGAGAATAAGGCTTGAACCCTGCACCTTGGGCCCAGGTGGCAAGAGCCTGAATTCCCTACCCACCACCATTTGTAAAAATGTTGCAGATTTTTCCCTCATACTTGTTCTGTTCCTCAAAATCTGTGGTTTCTGTATTTTTGTGTCCTTGTAAAGCCAGTAGTGCATTGGTGCAGTGGTAGCATTGTTGCCTGACAGTTACATGTTCTCCGGTTAGATTCTTGGCTGGGGTGCCTTACCTTCTGTGTGGAGTCTGTATGCCCTCCCTGTTTTTGTTTCCTGTAGTGTCCTCCCATCTTACAAAGACATGTGTCTGTCTGAAGTGTTTCTCCCTGTGCCTCTGCTAAAAATTAGCTGTTGTTTCAAGTCAGACTTTCCTGGTTAACAAATGTTAAAAATGACACACATTTGAATATCCAACTTCATATTCTTCAGAAAGTGCATGGTAACACAAAAGCTTTTATTCTAGCAATTTTCTAAGTGTATAAGATGGATATTTGAAATTTGTCCCTATTTTTGGGACTGTATTCCCCCATTATTGGCTTCATCCAGGTTTTGTGCTAAGGTTGAGAGCTATGGTAAGAACTGAATTCACTGAATATGTTTGGGGGCTATATTCCCCCATTACTGGCTTTGTCCGGGTTTTTTTTGCTAATAGGTTGAGAGCTATGGTGAGAACTGAATTCACTGAATGTTTGGGGGCTGTATTCACCCATTATTGGCTTTGTTCAGGTGTTTTGTGCTAAGAGGTTGACAGCTGTGCTATGGTGAGAACTGAATTCACTAAATGGTAGCCATTTAAGTTTCCGTCTTCCTCTTTCACAAAACATCTGATTTGGCATAGTGTTATGTTGCTCTGACTGTTTTGCACAAGACGTGGCAGTGAAATGTATGGTGGTAACACAGCATTTTATTCTAGCAACTTTCCAACAGTATACAAGCAATGTTTAAAATGTGTCCCTAGTTTTTGACCTTTTGCCCCCCCCCCCAAATAAATTTTGGCTTTTTCCAGATTTCTTGTGCTGCAAAGTTCAGAGATACAGCTGAGTGTTGAGTAGATTTTACAAGGAGCTGAGAGCTGCAGGGGAACAAAAGTTTAGTGCTGCTTATGCCAAGTCTGCTTGCATTGTTAATAGCACAACAGGTAGTGTACTTGCTTTTGATGCAGAAGGCTGTGGGTTCTACTCCCACAGTAAGTAGATGCATTGCTGATACTGTACTGTGTTGTAAAGGGGGTGGATGCTGCAGTCCTTTTTGGCAAAGATACCTAGTAACTATGAATCTGTTATCAGTTTGCTATCCATTCCCTATTGCGGTATTACTAGCTTATCATTTTTTTAATGCATGCAACATAAGCAATTTATTCTTCAATGGCAACAGGCACTTTATTTGTAAATGAAACAATGACATATAAAGTTGTTTGCTAGCAGCAACCTCTTTATTAGTTACAGATTTCTTTAATGTGGATTTTACTACTTCAGAGATTGTGCATATTTACTGATACTGGTGGACTATAGAAGGTTGAGTAGACTTTTTATGATGGAAATGTTCTGAATTGGGCAGTTTTGTCATTGGTGTATGCATTTTGTTTCATTGTTTACTGGAAAAATGTTCAAAACAATAAATTTAAAATGCCCTCTAACAACTGTACTGAAATGTTTGAGGAATATAATGTAATACAGTCAGGAAGGTGTATCAAAGAGCATGTGTATGTTTCATCTTCAAGGGGCCTATGATTTTGAAAACAGCCCAGAGTTAATCTTTATCTGCCACTGGCAAAATGTATTTTCTTTGAATGTGGGTTTCAATGCATGTGAGCTTCAATGGCAGAGAAGTTTTAATGCTAAGTCTATTTTCATTGTGAGACTACATTGCTTTGTTTAACAGATATCTATTAGGGTTTGTGATGTAAAATGCAAAATAAAACTTTCAAATGAAATCTAAATCATCGCAGAAGTAAAGCAGTATGCACATTACAGTGTTTATGGTAAATGGGGCAAAATAAACAAGGAATGGGACATTGGAATGACTGCAGGGGAGAGGCTCCATTCGACCATGATTTTGTGAGGGGGGTAGCATACTCAGACAGCCCCGGTTGAACTATACCTCTCAGTTGTCCATATGTTTGCAGAATGAATAGATATTTGCTTCTTATTTTTGGTTTGTTCCTCATAAAATTTGTGGTTTTCTAGCAAATCATTTAGAAATGAAGTCACTAAATGATAGACATTGAGTTTCAGACATCATAACCTTCAGCAAAATGCATGCTAATGCAAGACCTGTTAGTCTATCAACTGTCTTAAGTTTATACAAGAGCAATTTTTAGTAGTGTTTATATGTTCCCCCAATATATTTGGCCTTGTCCAGATTTCCTGCATTAATAGGTTGAGAGGTATGTGCAAATCGCTTTGTAGAATTAGGAATATCCAAACCTCTCCATTGTCCCCAATTTTGGCTCAAAATGTTGCTCTCCCCTAATAATCCCTCCTCAAAATGGCAATTTTGGAAGAAAACGTGGAGTGTTTACAATTATATATAACTGTAATGACCAGAGTTATAGATTACCTTTATTTCAGAAATGCTTGTAGATGCTCTTATTTTGTTAGCTGTTCAAGTTAACAGTGTTAATATTAAAAAGGTGTCCCTTTTTTGACAGGTTCCCAGCTGTATTGTGTGGCAACTTTATAATTCTGCATCACATTTTGATCTGTAAAATTGTGGTTTTCTGGCAAATTAGTGGCACGTCATTAAAGATTGAAGTTAGAAAATAATGACAGACATTTGAGTTTCAGATTTCATACCCTTCAGAAAATTCGTACTAATGCAAGACCTACTACTGTTCTATTATCTAAGTTAATAAGAGCAATATTTAAAAATTGTCCTTATTTTTGGGCCTGTGTCCCACTTCTAGTTCTATGTATGGCTTTGTCCAGATTTCTTGCTCTGAAGTTGAGAGGTATGAGTGTCAGAGCCATCACTGTCAGCCAGAGACATTTCAAATTGTGACATACTTGTTGCACCCCACGTCCCATTGTAGTGCTTCTGGATGTGTCCAAGGAAGGCAAGGAGCAGTTATGCAGTGTAAGTGTGCAGAGTATTCCCCCATCCAAGGTAGACCACAAGTACGACCGTGGCTTTTCATCTGTCCTTGATTTTGCAGAATGTTCTGGTTTTCTGTCATATTGTTATACTGTTGATTTATGCTTCTTATTATTCAGTAAATGCATGCTGTCACAGTGCCTTGTTGCTCTAAGTAGCAATGATTTAATGACCATCAGGTAAGCTTGTCGGAGATTGTAAGATGCAAGTAAGCTTTAATAAGCATACTGTTAAAGAATTACCAGCATTGAAAGCCTTTTCGTTGTTGCCATGCCGAGAATATTTACATAACTAGATAATGTATAAGCCTTGGGTATTGAAATGCTTATGACAGTATTTGTAATAAAAGGACAGGATTACAGTATTTTCAGAAACTCATTACATTTGTTGGAGACTTGCAGTCATCTTTTCTTGGAGACTTGCAGTCATCTTTGCAGGCTTACCCATAAACTAAACAGAATGCCAGTCTATCATGTGTAGTCCATAACTTGTGCAGGAATCCTTTAAGCAATTTATCTTGAGCTTGTTTCTTGTTTGCTGTTCATTTTTTTACTTTGATCATGTCTTCCCCATGAAACCAGTAGATAGTTGTGTCAGGCAGCAGGTCTTTTTTGGATAAGAAACATTTTTACAAGTGGGGATATCACAGAGATTGCTACTTTCAGCATGTTACTTGGTAATTTTATAAAGCTGAATATAAATTTATAATTAGAACTGCACTGCAAGGAGTAGTAAAAAAAGGAACTCTGGTTCGGTAAGCTACCAAGGAAGTCCACAGAATTAATAGAACAAAACTGTTGAAATCCACTAGTATGCTGAGATGTGACTGTTAAAAAGTCCACAAGTTTAACAGCAGAAAGCTGTAGTTAATCCACAAATTTATTAAAACTGCTTGAAGCACTTTTCGTTTGCCTAACCGGCAAACTTCATCAGAAACATATTCAAAAGAGGAATGTCTCCAATTTATAAGAACAGCTGGTTAACATTAACCAGTTATCACACATTAACTTAAAAAATTAAAGGCACCCTAATATATAAAAAAACAGCAACACCGTACACATAAAAAGCAACAATTTACTCATCTGTAAACTGACTTTAACACTCTACTATAACTAACTGATGACAACATAATAGAGCGGATGACTGTCACTAGGTAACCAGCTTAAGAAGAAGTCAAAAATTTACCTCCTTAAACTTTTTAATTTTAAAACACTACTGATTGAACAAGTATCATTTAGACCTGGTGGACTGTAGGCATTCAGCCTTACTTGCCAAGTTAGTTCTAGTTCATCTAACTTTAGGGGTCTAGGACCACCCCTGCTGTCATACTTAACTTGGTCTTTAATAATGAACTTAAAGGCATGATCTTGATTGCTAGAGATGTGCTTAGCTAAAGCAAGTAAGCTTTAATAAGCATACTGTTAAAGAATTACCAGCATTGAAAGCCTTTTCGTTGTTGCCATGCCGAGAATATTTACATAACTAGATAATGTATAAGCCTTGGGTATTGAAATGCTTATGACAGTATTTGTAATAAAAGGACAGGATTACAGTATTTTCAGAAGCTCATTGCATTTGTTGGAGACTTGCAGTCATCTTTTGTTGGAGACTTGCAGTCATCTTTGCAGGCTTACCTGTAAACTAAACAAAATGCCAATCTAGCATGTGTGGTCCATAACTTGTGCAGGAATCCTTTAAGCAATTTATCTTGAGCTTGTTTCTTGTTTGCTGTTCATTTTTTACTTTGATCATGTCTTCCCCATGTAGATAGCTGTGTCAGGCAGCAGGTCTTTTTTGGATAAGAAACATTTTTACAAGTGGGGGTATCACAGAGATTGCTACTTTCAGCATGTTACTTGGTAATTTTATAAAGCTGAATATAAAATTATAATTATAACTGCAGTGCAAGGAGTAGTGGTTTGAGTTGAGTGCTGCTTGTTTTTTTATAGTTGATTTTGACTGGCATTCCAGTAATGTATTTAAAAAGTAATTTATGTTTTCATGCCTCACAGCCTGTTTCCATCTGGATATTAAGTAAGTTGTCATGTAGCCAATGCATTGAAAGATTTTTTTTTCTTCTACACTTCATTTTGTCTTGATTGGACTCTCGTAATGACTGTTTGGCACCCAGGGCAGCGTATTTAAAGTTCCAGTTGTTGTGGTTTTGAGCATAGCTCCACCCTCTGTCTAGTTGGCCACACCCCTTCCCATTGGCCCCACCCATTCAGCTGTCTCCTGCAGCCCTCCTTTAGTTTGAAGTCACCAGCCGCCACTGCTAATTGGGCTGATCTGTCAGATACAGGTAGCATTTTTTTAAGTGGTAAACATTGATGAATTCTAGGATATTTATGACTTTTCTATATATTTTTGTAGTAGGAATATGTTAGTTGAGGAGTGAAAAGTGGTTAACAGAAGTGCACATTCACTTTTTGGAGGAAGAGCGCATTTTTGGATTCAGGGCAAAGAAAATCTGACATTTTTAAAAGAAATTCTGTCTGGCAGTTTCCTGTGGTCCAGACATGCAAGGTTTGATTCACTCAGCCTCTGTTGTCTAACTGTGTAACTCTGAGTAAGTCACAAAGCCAGACACACACTCCTCTGCCAGTTGTCTTGACAGATTGATTGTTACATAGTGTGATTTAGTGACACACAAAAATGTCCAGTTGTCACGTTTTTAGTACTTGTGATCTTGGGAGTTTTTTAATTGCATGTGTTATACATGACATTTTGATGCTTAAACTTGATCTATGAAATGGTGTGGACAACTATAGATCATTCTGACTGCTATAAAGAAGGTAAGCATAGAATTTCTATCAGTATAGGAAACCAAATGCAGTGGTATACAAAATTAAGCAGATCTATAGGACCCAGCGAACCCAGTGGGAAGTTTGGCTCAAAAGAAAAGTTCCATTGTCAAATAAACATGCGTCAAGGCATAAAAAAAATAAAGAATATTATGCATCTCCTTAATATACTTGTATTTTATGTGCTGTCTATAGAGGTGTATGGCTCTGTAATGTACGATCAAGTTAACATAAGACGGAGAATATCAAGGCTAGAACACTGCATGTTTGGAATCTGAAAGATGAAAAGATTGAGGATGAAAGCATTAACAAACGGACAGGCTGCACTCATGATATCCTCACCCCATGATCAAGAGTACTAAAAAATAGAGAATCTGGTAGTGGAAAATGCCAAATGAACTTTACTGTGCATTCAGTCCAAATAAAACTTCCACACCATCATCATGTGGAATGTAAACAAAGTAGGGAAACAAACCAAATAGTAGTTAAAAGGAGAGCTTGTGCTGAACTGAAAAATATATGACAAAGTGATTTACTAAATCTGAACTGAAAAATATATGACAAAGTGATTTACTAAATCAACTCTTGACAGAAATACACACAGGAAGCAACACATCAGGAAACATATACATATGGCATTTTCAACAATACTGTAGCCTTTAGGAAACTCAACACATTATAGTCTGCCTAGTTCTTTAGCACTTGTTCAATTTTGGGCATGGGAGGGAAATTGATTTCAGTATGCAAGTCTTCTCCGCTCCAATTTGCATTTCATGGAAGATGGACATCTACCACTCATATGCAAGTGTAACTCATCTACTTGATTCTTCTCTCTTGAAATTACAGACATAACTGATGGGAAATCAGACAATCTCCTCTCTAAAAGTCACATAATGTGCATCATCTATGCCACTCTTCAGCAGAATTTTGTGTATGTAGCAAACATAAATCATTGATTATGGAGATGTTCCAGAAAGATACGGGAAAGGTGGGGTGGGGGGGTCTCATGGATATGGTAATTCTCATTTGAAATGTCCTAGTTTTCCTCACAACATACTAGTTCAGGAAATAACAGATCAGTTATTTACCTTCTACGGGAAAGCTGAAAGGTAAGCAATACCTCATCCGTTGATAGAAAAACGAATGTGATCAACTTCCATACTGCCTGCTGAAAAGGTGCAGACTTCATATACAGTGTGGTTAAGTTTAAATCCTCCTATGTCATCCTTTGGACAGTGCACCATTAATATTTCTCATAATACCATTAACTGCAGCTACTTCAAAATCACAAAGTACATATTTCACATCTGCAGCAACATCACAGCATGTCAAATATGTACTGCCACATGAAGATGAAAGATTTCAGTTACTTCTTTGACATGAGGCAGTAGACAAGTTTAATGATCTTAGGGTTTCCAGAATAAGTTACAAACCCATGAATGTTGTAAAGTTGATGGCAAATGGTACCCTTCATCTAGAAGCTCAATCAAGCAAATAATGTTTGTGACCAAGATCAATCAAGTTATCTAACATAGGAAATACTAGAATGTGGTTGTCTGTCTGAATGTCACATAACCTTCTCTCTATGCAGTTATTAGTTTTCAGGGGAGCAACTGGGGGTGTGTGTGCCATACTTGTAATCTTACATTTTCTGCCTACTCTATTCACTTGGAGCATAGCTTTCTTACTAGGCAGGGAAAAATACACTCAAATGAGGTACTAGACACAACATTATTTATTACTAAACAAGGTATGTCATGAGACAGGAAGAGTCGTTACTTTAAGGCGTGATGGGCTGCATACCTGTGCACTTCCATAGGATCACTGATTCTGTGGTGACCCATGGACTCTACTAATTCTCTCCCATCAGAAAATAAGTATCCTTTGTCCTTCTCTTTCAGTTTTAATTTGCATGCCAAGTACTTTCTTGTCTTATTAGTTCTCTCCATATTATAGATTTAACAATATAGGTTCATAGGAGGTTACTAGGCTAGTGGCCCTAGAGCCTTTAGAAGCTTAGCCATGTTACTATCCCCACTTGTTCTTTTTTGGGTAGTTCACAGAATGAATTTTATGAGCAGAATGGGTCTGTGATCAATGCACCTAGGAGGGAGAAGGGTGCCATGCCAGAGGGAAATTTGCAGTCTCCTATCCAGTTATCTAGGTTGTGTTTGAATAGGGTAAGTGAGGAGCTCTGTTTTATGTGAATAGTGAGTCTATTCCAAAGTAACAGCAATCTCTGGGAGACTTGGCTGCCTCTCCAGAATGATCTGTTAATGTCCAAGCTAGGTTGAGCTCTCTAGAGCAAGTGACTCTTGAGCCATTTGACTCGCGAATGTGCAGCATTTCCATTAGGTCAGGATTGGAGATTGCCCTATAGGCAAGGCACAAGTCATCTCTCAGCAGTCTATAAGATGCAGAGTGAAGTGAATGTTTTTTTCACCCTATCCACACATAGATCATGGTTTGGAGTGTCTGTATTTTCTTAGTGAGAAGCCTTTGTGGTCTCTCCAGCTGCTGCAGGTGTCTGGTGAGATACATACAAAAGGAAGGGTGCATTATATGCTGTATTAGTGGTCTGATGAGAGTTGAGTACAGTGGAGTTGTAACTTCCCTTGATCTGGATGCTATGCCCTTGCTTACGAGGTGTGCTGTGTACAAGGTTTTCCTTACCACTGTGGAAACTTGGTGATCAAAGTTCAGATTGCTAACAACCTGTGTTTCCAAGTCCCCTTCCACTGGGTTGGAACTCAAGGTGTGTGTGTGTGTTTGTGGGGGGGGGGGGGGGGGTACTGTCAATATTGTAATTTGTAGGCAGGTCCATTTTTCCAAAGGGAATAATTATGCATTTTTTTTTGCATTTAGTTTTAGACCATGGCTTTGGCAAAAGTCATTTGTTTGTGGTAGCCCTTCTTCTAATATGTTGACATCATTGTAAGAGTCCATGATTGCTCCCATTTTCCAATCATCAGCAAACTTGGTGTGAACCAAAGGCTGTCCACTTTGGTCTGGACTTCTGAGAAATAGATAAACAGTAAAGGGCCCAGCACAGACCCCCATGGTACTCCACTGGTGATGGATCTACTAGTGGAGGTGGTGTCACCAATTTTGAAACTGTGTGTTCTGTCTGTGAGCCAGTTGGCTACCCATCAAGTAATGTAAGGTTTAATCCTTATCTGGGAGAGTTTCTCAATGACACCAGACTGGGGAATTGTATCAAAATTCTTGGTAAGGTTGAGATAGCCTATGTGCACTGTCTTACTTTTGTCCATGGGTTTGGTGACATTCTTAAAGAAGTCTACCGGGTTTAATAAGCATGATCTACCCTTAAAGTCAAAATGGGTTGGGTCCAGCATTTGGAGTTGCCTATGTCCTTGTTTAATGGGTCCATGATAATTCTTTCCATGGTCTTGCAGATGAAACTGGTTAGACTTATGGTCTACAGTTTCCAGGGTCAGTTAATGGCCTCCCTTTGTGCAGAGGGTTACTGTTGCTTTTCTCTGTTCTGAAGGCACATAGCCAGTTCTCAAGCTATCATTAAAGAGAATGTCAAGTTGGGATGGTAGTTCTTGTTTTAGATTGTTTAGTAAACAACTTGGGATGTTATGTGGCCCCATTGAGGCTGTGTCTGTGGCCTTGGTGAGAATAGAGATCCTGGCATAGGACTGGTGCCAGGTATGCTTTGGGATATGGTAGAAGGGGATAGGGGGTTGAAGTTTGCACTTTATCTGTCCGCTAGTAGGCTGGCGATATCTTCCAGTGCAGTGTGAGTGATTCCATCTACACCCAGTTCGCCAAAGAGCTGCACATTCCCTTTAAGGCTTCAGATGCAGTTAAAGAATGCCTTTTAATTATCTTTGACTAGGGATGCAATTTTAATTTTGTAATTTGTTTTAGAAGACTTTACAAGATTTCTGATTTTCCTGTTTAGGCTGAGGAGGGAACTATTCCTCTGCAGTGATCCCTCTTGCTTTTGGACAACAGTTTCTTCCTCTTGTTATATAATCTGTTTAAACTTGAAGTCCACCACAATGGCTTGTTTTTATGGGAAGACCTGGTTTTGATCCAGCCAGGTGCAGCAAATTTTATGCACTCACTTAAGTGTTTGTAAAGGGTATTTGTATACACTTCTGCATAGCAATCATTGGTGTTTGTAATTGTGGGTGGTATGAAGCTTTTAATACCATTGCTTGGTACGCTGTAGTTAGCTTCAGTGAAGTTTTTTATAATTTTTGTTCCTGTGAGGGTATCAGTTCCTGTAGTTACTTCAAACAAGACTGATTTGTAGTCTGACCTAACCATGGAGGGATTTTATACGAGCAGAATGAAAGACTTTGATAAAGTTAAACCCTCAGGTAAATCATATAAAAACACAAAAAAGCTAGCAACCAGTAGTTCCCACCTTGGATAGGTTAAATTTAGCACTCTGCTCCCACCAGATTATTCTACATTGGAAGGGTTCTTTTGCAAAGTGTCTTTGAGCTCAAGTGCAGTAACAAAATGCTATACAATAGAAGCAAGAATTCCTGTAAAATCATGAATCCTTGGAAATAAATTCACTAACCCTAAGCAATGTTCACAACAAATAAAACTTTGCTCAAAATCGCTTTTGCAGTATCAGAGGAGGTTAGGAAATATCAGAATATTAAAACAACCTAAGAGCAGTACAATAGCACGCAGATGCAGTTTCTTTAACAAGTACAGGCTGAAAAATAGTGATAAATTCAACCAAATAAATAAATAAATGCAGAACAGAAGTATTAAATATCACTGAAACAGTGCAAAAACAAAAATATACTTACATGAGCTTTGTAGGCCAGATGATTTTAGAAGCAGTCCAAATCTTGTAATCACAGGAGTCCAAGGCAGGCACAAGGAAGCTCTGAATAAATGAGCATACTCTTACAAAAATGTAAGGCTTTTATATCAGCAGGATGAAAGGCTTTGCTAAAGTTAATCCCTCAGGCCAATCAGATAAAAACACAAAAAGCTAGCAACCAGTAGTTCCCATCTTGGATAGGTTGCATTTAGCTCTCTGCTCCCACCAGAGTACTAATATCTGTTTACCTTTATGGGATGTTTGTGTGTGATATACACATCCACTGGAACTGGGTGCATGATGTGCTGTGTCTGCCATGATATTGCAGTACCTCATGATGTACAAGGCATGCATTCCATGCCTAACCTTTTATATGACAATGCATACTTAGCATCAGGGGAGTGAAACTTGTGAGCTTTGTCTAACTTGTGGTGTATACAGTGATGTTGAGTGTTATGACACACATTTTTCAGTTGTACAATTCTTAAGCAAAGGGTACGCTCACTTGGCTAAACAAAATCTGAGTCCCATTATCCACAGTTTAGGATTTCTTGTAACACTAACATTGTGTGTGTATTGTTTATGCACAGTTCAATTAGGTTTCTGGTTTGTTATTTTTCTGTCACAATATCCTGTCACAGGTCATCTGCTATTCAATGTGCTACAATGGTAAATTGTCTTTTGTTATGTTTGTGAGTTATAATGTAGGCTTACACAACTTTGTACTGTGTAGGTTGTTGATACACTAGTGGTACAGAAATGTATGCCCACGATACTCTGTCTCTGCTTACCTGATAGCCATTCAGGATTCTACTTTGATGTTCTGATCCTCGAACTATTCATGTTTAGACATTCTGAACATGGAGTATTCACCTCTACATGTTGTTAGTCTCGACCTTTTGTTAACTCAATCATATAATATCAACCCATGCATAGATGAATTTATATAATTCCCTATCCCAAGCTGAACTGTAGTCTTCCAAAAAGTAATCCTGGCATTTAAGTCTTATGTATATTCAGTCACTTCTGCAGTATTCATTGTATTTGATGAAATGAATGGTCTCTCATTAGCATGACATACATTATGATTAGAGATGCAGACTTAAATCTTCAGTTATAGTAACATAAATATTATAAAAAAGTAATCTGTGAGCAAGTATTTAGAATAAAATTGCAGTGAGTGTATAGATAGAGGCAATCAAAGTATAAAAGACAATGTACATTACAATAATCTTTTTTCAGCTTTTTAAAATTTAAGAGGTTTTCTCTGCAGGCATTCACTGCATATAGTCTTCTTCCCACTGACATTTCCTGCTCAACAATAGTAAACTAATGAATTATGTTTTGAGAGTATAAAGCGACCCTAGTATGGAAGCTTTTTATTTTTTTCCCCCGCTTAGAATTCAGTCATTGGCTTTCATGTGTTGCTCTTTTGTAATCCGTTTCATTTTTCAGTTTCTGATTATATGGCTTAGTATATCAAGTTCTGCAAACTGACTTTCTTGAAGCTGCAACCTGCAGTCTGACATTTTAAGAGCTAAGTAAATAGAAAAATTGTGCTTTATGTGCAAAGGACCAAATTATTCATTATGCCCTGAGAATTTCACCCCCAAAATGCATCTTTTGTGTCTCTTACCACAACACTGATGATTTACCAGAGGTGGATAAAATATGGAGCCCATAGTAAGCAGTTGTACAGACAGTGTCCTATGGGAGGTGGAGACAGAAAAGTGACCTTTCTTTTACCCTTCCGTCCTGGTTTGCCATAGTGGCCTAGTGACCAGCTGTCTAATACAGTAATAGTTCACAATCTCTATCATCAATAGACAATGCCTCTTTTGTGTGTCCATAGTTATGAGATCATTTATGCAAAATAATTCAATAGGATTTTTTGTAAGGGACACAGTCCCTTCCTTGATCTATTAATTTGTATTGTCACACAATGTAGAACCATCCATTACTGACGATCTGCCCTCATAAGTTCTTGGCTGATGATGTGCTTTTCAGAAATATATTAATAATGAATAATAACAGTATCTTGTCCGACCACACATCTGTGGCAGTAATCCCGCCTTCTGGCTTGTAATTATCTGGAATGTACTGCAGAATGTTATATTTCATTGCAATCAGTAGATACAATCTGCCAGGGTGCAGTTCAGACTGTTCCACATTATCTAAGATGTAATAAGTACAATCTGGTAAAGTGGATGCTGCAACTGAAATAAGTAATCATGAGAAAAATCACAGTTCAATATGCCATTATTTATAGCCACAACAAACTAGAGCAGTCATACATATCTCGTATAGGTGATAGCAGCTCAGTGCACAGGATGACTTGTATAGCACAATGTGCCATTGTTATATTAAAGAATGAGAGACAGATGATCCATTTCAAACATAAGTTAGTCCTTTCTGAAATGGAAAGGACAGTCTAAAATATATGCTTAATCTTTAATGTTGATTTCTTGTGGTGCCTGAGTTCAATATATAAAGCACAAATAAACTGAAACTTTACTTGTACACTATATAACTAAATCATGAATTCTCAAATACAGTAATGATTAATGCTAGAACAGTGTTCTGTGGTAAAAAAAAGCCATTTTCTGTCACACAGCTCCTCATTTTAGTGCATAAGTTATTTTCTCACAAGTCTTTATTTCTGCTCAGCCGGAATGTGTTTTCTTATTTTGGTTAGTTACTGGACAAATTATAATTTTGTGAGATAATTAATATTGCTCAGGCTGTGGGACAATCAAGGAATGCAGATTCTAAAACAGAGGGGGTATATGTTTTTGCCAAACCATGAGTCCAGGTTGTTCTTAGAGTTCAAGATTCTCACTACTTCTAATTTCAGCTGGGAGCTTAATTTATAGTATTGTCAGTAATATATGAATAGTGTAATTCAGTCCTCAAAGGACATAATTAAAATTTCAGGTAATTCTCCTTGCATGTAATGTTACAATTACAAATTGTTTAATCCAAGAGAGCCTGAAGTATTGAGTTATGAAACACTTTATATGCAGATATGAATTTGCCACATATACACCAGTAGCAAATGTATTGCTTTAAGTGCTTACATCTGTTAGTGTAGTTAAAATTGGAAACAGTGGCATGTCCTTGTGAGTTTTCTTTGAACTTTTTAAATTTTTCCAATTGTTATAAATATAAAACCGCTACTGTATTAAAAATTTTGTCTAAGTTTTATATAATAAAACAAAACATTTCACATTTTTGTTGCTCAGGTTTTTAAGCAAGCATTCAGTTTGACTCCTTGATCTTTTACTACATATCATGGTTAACCAAAGATACATATATTGGTAAGTCTTCAATGTCTGAGATAACAAATATGCAGATGTAATGGTTATCACTTTTCTGACAATATAATTTATCATGGCTGAATTATATTCCCATTTTTATAAGCCCTCATCACTGTCTCATACAACAATTTAACTTATTAGCTTCATGTTCTACATTGAAGACTATCATGCAGTTGTCAGCATATTTATTCAATATGACAAAAACACCAAACCCTGTGATACTCCTGTAATTGGAGAGGATCTGTTATTATACACTGTATTATGATACTTTTTTGCAAGTTAAAGGCAAAATAGATCAGATAACAAGAAAGTCTTAACTATGAGCTGTCTGATCATAAAAGCTTAATAAACTAGTGAGACTAGGTATTCCTTTATCAAAACCACGTTGATTGATATCTAATGTTGCTATATCGGTATTAAAATTCTCCAGTATTTATTTTGTGCATCTTTCAAAACATTTGCACAGAATGGAGATAAGGGTTATAGATCTATAGTCTTCTATTTGATTTGTATTTCCCTTCTGATGAATCGATATTATTGTAGAATTTTTAATGAGATGGGCACAGTGCCTGATTAGCTATAATTGCCAAAATGTGTATTGTATGGCTCATATTCAGGCCCATATATGTAGAATTCTTAATTTTTTAAAGGTCTTTTGGTTGTCTTAATAGTACCGATTGGGCAGATGGTACCATTTGGAATTGGAATATTTACAGAAATATTGATGAGATTAATTTGTCCTTACCAAACAGTGATGAAAGTTATGACTGAATTAATTTGCAAACTTGAAGGTATCATTGATTTTTGTTATGTTTAAGTTTCATTAAATTTACAGGCTGGCATGAATTGTTTATATACTTTGTGTAATTTTTCTTCTCTGCAAGCTTGTTTTCAAGGTTTTTTTTTTAACTTGAGATTTTTCTATTTAGTTCTTTCCAAGTATTACTGAATGCTCTGCAATCTGTTATAGTAAGATACGTCTTGAAAACTATATATTTCCCTGTCTTCTTCATAAAAAATTCACAAAATTCTTAATTCCACCAAAGGAGAAATTATTGATTATCTTCTTGAAAGAACCAGTATTGTCAATACTGTTAACAAATATATAATTTAATATGCTATAAGCATGATTTGACTAGTGATTTGACAAATTAAATGCCAATTAGTAGTCTGTAATGAGTCTAATAAATTTTGCATAATCAATTTTACCACACTTAAATATTTTATCCTTTCTGTTAATGGGATTGCTACCTTTAAGTTCAAATCTTTAGGAATTATGATAAGAATGACCCAAAGATTCATCTACCATTCTGATGATACCTGGATTGTAAAAGGTGAAAGCGCTAAGTCTCTGGTGATTTAATCATAGTAAAGTGACTGCTTCTTGTGCAAGAACATGTTGGTTTGTCGGTTTACTTTTTTACTTTATCCACAGATAAGTTGTGAATAATTTTAGGATTATGGGAAGAGCCAAGTTCAACATATTATTCTTACTATTACTCTCCTTAAGAAGTTGGGGCAGTCCCTGCTGTAGAGTTATTTTTGACAAATTCTTCTTTATATTTTGCCTTAGTAGAATAGTTACTTCAGGTTACACCTGGCTAATTAAAGGCTCCATTTATATAATACTTTTTGTCAAACTGGAATACAAGCAATGAGTGAAAGGTTCCATGTGTGAACTACAATAACAAAGCATGATAGTAATGGATTTAATTGAAGCTGGGGGATCATAAACCTGTACTATTATGTATTCCATCTCTAACGCTTTTAAAATTTTTAATGATTTTAAAAGAACAGATAGAATTTTTTATACAGCCATAATGTTACATACCCACCCCTGAAGTATTTTCTTAGACCTTTTTGCATTATGTAGTTCAAGTTGTATATTCTATTCCATCTGTATTCCAGGATTCTAAAATTGCTATGAAATATTTTCTGAACTGATTATGACTAGCTCATCATACTTATTACTTCAATTGTGTGTGTTAAAGTATAAACAAGTCAAAACTGGATATGATCTTCTATATGTTTCATATTTCATATGTATGAATCATAATTTAGTTGTCAAAAACTGTATTCTATGATCTTTGGTTATCTCTGAAACACAAACTACTCCCTAATTGCTTAGATGCAATAAGCCATAGAAGTACATATGACACTCAAATCAGATGTCTCCCCAAAGGTGGATAAGTCTAATATAATACACAGTGCATGGAGTTGCTTTAAACAATGCTTAAGCATTTATGCTTTAGTATATATATAAAATCATTCTAATGAGGGGATGGAATTATTTCGCCAAGTATTACATTTAATGATGATTCCTCAAGAAGCTGTATTTTTTTAAAAAATGCTGTTCTTCATTTCATTATGTAGAGTATGCCATAATTGCTGGGTCCACCATGCAATAAGAACAAATTATACTGACATTTAAAATGAAGGAGGTTTAGAATTATTTTGATGGCATGTACTACTCATAAGTCCTGATAGAACATGCAAAGGAATTTGAATGATTCATAAGCTATGCACAATCCATTGTGTTGGCTTAGCACAGACCCATTCAGGATTGGAACTTCCCTGGCTTTAATTTCTTCTTCTAATTGTTTACATTAGATCTTAAACAAGGATTTATGTTGTTTTTCTTCTATAATACCTTTACCACTTTTATATTTTTGTAATAAATATATTGAGCTTGAGCTTCCTCTGTGTTGGAGGTATCTAGTTATTTTCTCAATAGGTTTGTCCTCTGGTATTCCATAATTACTTCGCTTCTGGTATTTTAGCTTGGGAGTCTGGCATTAAAGTTTTAGAAAGTATGTCATTACCCTATGGTATTTCTATAGATGGAATGGTGTTCTATTTAGGTTTCATATCTGGTGCATGAATTTGCCCTGGATTTTCTTGGACCTTTTCTAGTGTGGTATGAGTGTTTCTGTATGTCTACTGGTTCTTTCTTGTTTGTCATTGTGTAAGCTTATAAGGGACTCTGTGTTCAGGTTGTCTGCTCTGGATAACTAATTTTCATTAATGTTAATCACATTTGATTAAAGTGAAGGAGCTACTTTAATCATTTTATTTTGTACTTTTATTGTTTTCTTTTTCCTTTGCTTTCTTTTTAAATATGTGTGTTTTATGTATTTTAACACTTTCTTGGGAATGAGTTTGATGGGGTGATATGCTTCTCCCCATCTATCATCACATCATGCCCTATGAAAATATTTGATAGTTTTTACCATTGAGGCATTAGTACATGAGTAAGTACATTGTTCACTTCTATTATTACATTCCAAATTGTAGGCAAGTTCCTTTAGTTTAATGCAAATATGCTAAAATATGATGGAAGATAGATACTTAATGCAAGCCCCAAAGCATCATCATTCAATAAAATATTTGTTTTTTAATAAATCTTCCAAAACATACAAATTAAGAGAATCCATATCAGTACTGTTTAGAAGCAAAATCTATGTTTTAATAATTATTAACATAACACAAAAAAGCAGAGTGCTGATCCACATTAATGAACCACAGCAGAGTTATATTTTCAATAGCAGTATTTATTTATGTAGTCCCTTTAGTTGCCTCTTTTCAGTGGAAATGTATTTCTTTTTCTGTTGTGTATTATCCCTTTAGGAATCTAATTTATTTTTATGGGAAACCCTATCAGTACTTTTTTGAATGTTGTAACATTTAACATGCATCCTTTATATTTTTGTAATTATTATTTCTAATTATTCATTTGCTCAAAAAAGAGCAGTAATGCAGGTGCAGCTACAGACAGAGAACAAAAAGGTTTGAGGAACTCCATTTACATTGCAATTTTTAACAGTGGAATTCCAGTAACACTCATTCTCAATAAATATGTTTATGGCAAACTGACATTATTTTGTCATAATTAAGTGACCTATTCTACAATGTGACTCTAAGTTGCTGCTTTCCATATAATAAAAGATAAAGCCACTTTTAATGGAAGTCACGATGTGGGAATGCACCACCATCAGATACTTTTTTTAGACCAAGTCTTGCATCTTGATTTCATTGATCACTTTGTTCCCATTTCACATTAGCATTGCTATATTTAGCTTTGTTATTTTATTTTATTTTTAAATTAACAAAGGAGTACAGGCATAATCAAGCATACTGTCTTGACTTGTATTTCACTTAAGTAATTATTTTTATTCTTACTACAGGGTGTAATCTTGAAACAGACTGTACGCTTTGACCTTCTATGACAAAAGCTATAGAAAAAAAGTGTCATTAAAGATAAAACCTTGGCATTAACACTAAGGATGTAATGTTTTCCAGCTTCTGCTATAATTGAGAAAAGTGGTATGTACATGAAGCCTTTAAATGTATTCTAAGGTAAATGAAAAATTAATGAAGTACATGGGATAAGCAAGTTACAGCATAGTGTGCAGTTTAATTTATTCTGTGCATAAAACATGCCTACAAATCAGTATGCTGGATTCTTCATCTCTTGAAAACCATAACCCTAAAACAGCTCGAGTTCTTATTCCTGCCATTTGTCGTGTTGTCTCTAGACGTAAGTGCAAGTTTTTGTACTGAATGACTAAATTATATTCAAATTTGATAGCAGTGAATGATAATGACTTCACTATCTTAGAAGATTATGAGAAAAGATTGTTTTATGGAGGGGAACCTAAGTAAGAGCTCATGGTTTGTCTTTTTTTTCAGCACCAAAGGCTTAAATGCTCTGGCAGCTTATGAATGGGCTGAAAGGTTTTGCATTTCAGTCTGATTTTTTGTAATGTTTGTTCAAATAAATGTGCTGTTTTATGAATTTATCGTCTCCAAGTTTTTCAGCATTATTTAACATCCTTGCAGTTAATAGTAACACTATTTGATCATTGCTTTGCAGGTGGCCCATCAGATGGAAGATTACTTCCTGGTGACCAGATTTTGGCCGTCAATGAGGAGATAGTTAGTCATGTGCCCAGAGAAAGATTCATTGATCTTATAAGGTAAGGCTACCTTTAATATCTGCCTTATTATCTCTACAAGTTATTATTTGGAAGGAAGGCTTGCCATATGCTGGGAAGCATTTAATATCAGCTGAGATAAATTGTTCATTCAGCAAACTTTTCATTCAAGCATTATAAGTATGTGTGAAATGTATAGCTCAATTACAATTTATGGAAAGCCTTTTTTTGCAGTGTATTCACTTACCACCTCATATAACATGTGTTCTTTCAAAGTATGAGATGATAGACTGTCCTTTTAGGCCAAACAATGTACATTTTCCCTGTTCATGACTAGTAAAACAATATGTCATAAGAAAACTTAAGGGATCTGGAAAATTCAGAGCCACATGATTATTGCAAAGGAAGAATTCTGTCATTTGTACTAGGCCACTGTTTTTCACAGGCTTCAACCACATTAGGAGAAACAAAAAAGTAAGGTGAAAAATGGTTTTCCTATCTGATAATGTAAGAAAATGACAAGGAAAGCTGTTAAGAAACTTTGATATTGTGTGTGTGTGTGTGTGTGTGTGTGTGTGTGTGTGTGTGTGTGTGTGTGTATATATATATATATATATATATATATATATATATATATATGAGAAGCATCATTAAAATTAAATTATTTTTCATTACACACAGTTAAGAACCACATCCTGAATATATATTACAGTTATTTGTAACAGCATATGCAGGACAATGATCTTTCAAAGAATAAATTACCATTGTAATGAAATGCCATTTACGTGGCACAGTGGTACATTGGGTAGTATTGTTGCCTCACAGCAAGAAGTTCTGGTTCACTTCTCAGCTGGGGTGTGTTTTGTGCAGAGTTTTCATGTCCTCCCTGTGTTCACTTAGGTTTCCTTCCACCGCTCTGGTTTTCTGCCACATTCCAAAGACATGCAGTAGGTGGATTGGACACACTAAACTGGCCACAGGTGTTTGTGTGTGTGTGTGTGTGTGTGTGTGTGTGTGTGTGTGTGTGTGTAAGCCAATATAGTGTGCTTGCTCCCATCATCCCCTGCAGCCCATCCAGCTACTGTGCCTCAAGTTGTCTGACATACAGTAAGGATGTCTTCTCTCTGTTAGGTCAGACTGCTACATTTTTGTATTTAAAGTTCCAATGATACTCTTGAAGAGGGAATGGAGAAAAGGAATATATTTGAACATGTACCTAAATTTAATCAACCAAAAAATACAAGTGACATTGAGATGGTATAAGTTGAAGATACAAACTGGACATTCAGGACAGATATGAGGAAGCATCCTTACCTTGAAGAAATAATTAATAATTACCCTTTATTTCTGTTTCAGGTACAATGCTGAAATTAAATATTCTTAAACTGAGGTAGGAACTGCCACTTTCAGTAGCTAGCTTAGAATGTTAAATTATGAACCAAAGACAAGGCAGCAGCCTCCAAAATAAAATGAGTATCCCACTACCCCTCAAGTCTGTACCTCTAGTGCTTTGGACTCAGAATCTCTTCATCTTTTACAGATTATAAAAGTAATAGAAAGTGATAAGTTGCAGATAGTCACTGAGAAGTACATTATTTCACTTTGTTGCCAAAAAAAAAAACAACAAAACTGCCTTATGCAGAGTGCCTTAAAGCCATTTCCCTCTATTCAGTCTCTTATAGATTCCTGAGAGGAGACCTATGCCTGGCTTACAAAGCTTCCGCAGATCCCAAACGTATAAATCTACTGCATATTTGTAAGTCAAAAAGTACCAGAAATACAAGGTATAAGGACCTGTATTTTGCCTGTGACTTAAACAGAACATGCTGAAGAGAGACACATGCATATCCCAGAGAATGCCCCTCCTATGGAACAGACTTCCCATCCATGTGAAGCTGAGTTCATCTATTGCCCTGTATAAGCATAACCTAGAACAGTGGATGGAGAATAGGAAATTTACATCGGACCCAGCACCAGTGTCCTTTATGGACAGAGGCAGCTTATAAATGCCTGGGTCTCAATGTCCTACTTGGATATAAGACACCATTATTCTTTTGGGAAAATTTGACAAGGCTTAGAAAGACCCCCTGGGTCATTAGCCTCGTAACAATCTTTGAATCTGTGACTCTATACTTTTGGCATAAAGGAGGAGTTGGTTCCAAGCCTGACCATGTCCTAGAATCTCATGTGGATATGATACTGTGTTTATGACAGTCATCTTGATGAAGTGATAATAAATACAGCTATTTTCCTGCCTAGATATGTAAGTGTGTGTGTGTGGGCGGGGGGGGGGGGGGCTGATGCAGCAGTGAAAGTTTTTCCAGAACGTAATTAAAATGCAGCAGTAAAAGTTTTTCCAGAACATTTTTCAAGTCCCATAGAAAAGCAATAAGCTTTCCAGGTCCCAAATGTGGAACTCTCTTAAGGAAGTGTCTAAAAGGCTGTGATGATGCAAAAGAGAGGCTCCATAGCTATTTAAAATTGCTGAGAGGTGTAGATTTATATATGAGAGGCCTGGTTTTAATAGTTCAGTTAAGTATTGCTGAATCCTGAATGCCAGAGCTTTAAGATGGTCTTATTCTGTTGCACCAGAGATGGAATCTCTTTCACTTAGCTGACTATAATTTCCTTGTAAAGACTTTCTGGCCTACTTAAGAGTAGCTAGTGAGAATGCGGTGAGCTGTGCTTAAATGACTAAAGAACTATATCATCCAGACAGTGAGCTTCAGGGTCCCTGGTTTGGGGTGTATGGAGACTCTATTCTTGTGTGAGGGGGTCCATTTGGAAACTCAGCATGAGAACTTTCAACCTGGATAACCTGGATTAGGTTTAATTAGCCCTTTCAGAACTAACAGATGTTAAAGGATTATGGAATGATTAAAAAAAAATTCCTGTAAATGGTGTGAAGGCTGCCAGCCTAGCCAGATATAATTATGCAGATAGAATTAATTCTATCATTTGTAAATATGAATGTTGACCGACAGTCTTGTTTTCTTAATTGAAAGGATATTTTGTGAAATGTTGAACTTAAAACAATGTAGCAACATTGCTCTCTGCAGTAAAGAAAGCCAAGTCAAGCATTTCATGACTGTCTTTGATGTTTACAATTCTGCTCTGGCCGGGCTAGATGAAAGCTTTCTGCCTATTGTTTTAAGGCTAAAGTTAATGACCAGAATGTGCATGCATAAATGTCCTTTATTGCTCTGGTTTCTGCTTAGGTGTAAAAGAATGTAGATGCAGTTTCTGTTGGCCTGGGAACCCCAGGAAGTTGTGAAGAATGATGTAATGTTTATCAGAACTGCAATTTCAATTTAAACAGAGAACCAGAGAATATAAAGCATTTTTGTCTTGACAATCCAACTCACTTACTGTCTTGCTCATATGTAAGTTATCTTAGACTTGTGTTTTCTTTTAGAAATGGCTAGGAACTAGAAAGATTAGACTGTGTTTTTCTGTGATGTCAGAACTGTACTACTGAATTATTTTAAGTATTTCTGTGTGATCTCTGAACTCTTGACTAGCACTGTGTAGTAGAAAGTATGGTCTTGTGGGTTTTATTATTTATTAAATATTTTAAAACCTTTTAACTGTGTCTGGTTTGTGTAGAGATAAGTTAAGCTCTAAGAGTACATTGCATGTATATACGGATCCTGTACCAAGTCACTCTAATAAGCCTTGACTGTTTAGTCATACTACCAATTGGATAATAATATTGTACAGTAATAATTGGATACCCTTTTTAGGGCCTTTGAGTAGTTGATAAATATTAGCTGGATGGTGGCTAGTGGTACTACCGTATAGTCTGGGTAAAAGGGGCACAGCTGGAGAACCTGTGCCAGCCTTCCCCAGAAGTGTCTGTGTGGTTGTATAAACTATTATCTCAAAGTGTATGTGTGTCAGCTACTTGGGCAGGGACACAAAGCACTGGTTGGACAGATAGGGTGCTGGAGATTTTAGCTTGCCCAGCTGGCTGAGATCTGGACCCTATAGCTGTACCAGTGGGGAGTCTTATTGGGGACCTGGAGAGCAAGAGAGTGACCAGCCCTAGACTGACTGTGATCTCTGTGTGCTCTTAAGGGAAATTGCACTTTACTGTGTATATTTGTTATCCTTTCCTCATATATGAGATGCCCTCTCTGGTGTTAGTGGTGAGGATTGAGGCTTCCTTGATTGCTGGGCCAGGTCACTGGCATTACATTTATGGTGGCAGTGGTGGGATATCCACATCACATATTAATTAGTTGGCAAATACTAATTGGCTTGTAGTAGTGTTGGTAGTGTGAATCCTGTAGCTTGTGTACAGTGAGCTTTGAAGGTGTTTTTTTACTCTAAAACAGCCATGCAGTGAATACTCAGAGTTCAGATCACAATGGTTTTATTTATTTTGTTAACTAGTTAGTCAGGGTGAGCAGTCAGCATGTCAGCAAAGAAGTATGGAAAGTGGACAAGGAGCCAGCTGGAGGAGATGTGCCAGGCTAGAGGACTGGTGCATGGTAACCTAACTATGGCAGACCTGATTGCAGCCTTGGTTACAGCTGCATCAGGAAACAGCAACCAGGAGGACAGTCAGACTGGCAGTCGAGATATAATACCCTCAAAGAATGGACAACTCATCCTTTCTGCAGTGGATGTAAAAATCCAGCTGGAGCTAAAGAGACTTAAGATGGAGGCCAGCTGAGAGACTGAGGCCTCTAGAGAGTGAGGAGAATGAGAAACTGCTATGCCTAGAAGCTGAGGAAAAAGAGAGGCAGAGGCAGCATGAGAAGGAGATGTTGACTCTTCGCTAGAGTCATTGAGGTAATGGGGAAGGGAGTAACTGGACCCCAGAAGCACAAAATGTCAGTAAATCTCTACCGCAGTTTAAAGAGGGGGATAATTTTGATAGTTTCATTCATATGTTTGACAGGGTATGTAAACAGTTTGAAGTTGACCAAGGGCTTTAGGTACAGTTCCTGACCCCCCCCCCCACTCCATGGTAAAGCTGTAACTGTTTTATCTAAAATGTCTGACGTTTCATGTTTTGATTATACTGCTGTAAAAATTGTCTGTTAGAATTGTTTAAGCTAACACCTGAAACCTATAGGAAAAAGTTTCGTGAACATAGACACAAGGCAGATGAAAGTGTGTCTGAATATGTTGCTGAATTAAAAACTTATTTCCATAAGTGAGCGAGTGGATGTCAGGTCACCACTTTTGAAGGGCTGGCAGACCTTTTGGTGAGGGAACAAGCCCTTAGCACTTTGCCTGAGGACATGAGGTTCTGGTTAGCTGATAGACTGTGCTACTTCAAATGAGTTGGGGAAGAAGGGAAACTTATACCTGGCAAGCAGGGCAGCCCTGCACAAGAAGTGGACCCCCAGTACTGCTCATGGGTCTAAAGGAATCCATGGTGGTCAGCATAGACTGCCACAACAGAATCTGCTAGTAGCAGGGGAAGCCACTAGTACAGGTACACGTCCAGGAGCAAGGGTTACATGTTTTGATGCAACCAGTGGGGCCATGCGGCATACAGTTGTCCATACAGGTAAGGTGGGGAACAAAAAGTGAGGGAACCAGTAAGTGGGAAAGACAAAATGCCAATAGCAGATTGTCTTGAGACAACAGGGATACTAAACTACCATCCTGCAGATGTCCTGAGAGGGAAGGATTTGGATGAGGCAATACCATGTGCTTATGCAGTTATACGCAGTCAGGCTAGGAGACAAGCATGCGAGTCTGGTAGCCTGGTGGTAGACCCAGACAGACTGCATACTTGCAGCCAGGACTGGTGAGGTGGTTACTTCAGGAAGTGAGCTACACTGTAGCAGTGAGACTGAAGGTGAGCCACAGCTGCTTGTAGGTACTAATGGTCCCTTGGACAGAGTGACTGCAAAGGTAGAGGTGAGTCAAGGAAGGGAGGAATCTGTATACTGGGAAAAAGGGTTACTATACAGAGAGTGGACCCCTGATGGAGGGCTAGAAGGTGAGAGAGTACAGCAGTTGGTAGTGCCTAGAGCCTACCATCTGGCGCTTCTAGCCATAGCCCATGATATTCCCTTTGCAGGTCATATGGGCATAAAACATACAAAGAGGGGTATTGTGCAGAACTTCTATTGGCCTGGAATTTCCAGAGATGTAGCAGAGTACTGCAGGACCTGTGAGCAGTGCCAAAAGGGAGGCAAGGCAGGAGACAAGTTGAGAGCTCCTTTGATGCCTTTGCCTGTGATTGAGGAGCCATTTCAAAGGGCAGCTATGGATATTGTGGGTCCTCCGAGTACCCAAAGTTCCACAGAGAAAAAGTATATCCTAGTGGTAGTGGATTATGCTACACGATATCCTGAGGCCGAGGCTTTGTCCTCCATTGAGGCAGAGAAGGTGGCAAATGCTTTGTTAGAGATTTTCAGCAGGGTAGGTTTCTCAAAAGAAATACTGACTGACAGAAGTGCCAATTCCATGTCAGACCTGCTGGCTTGTCTGTGGAAGTCCTGTGGGGTGAAGCACATGAAAACCACCCCCTACCATCCCCAGACTAATGGTCTTGTTGAGAGGTTTAACTCTACAACCAAGTCCATGCTATGGGCATCTGCAGATAAGTTTAAAAGTGGGTGGGACAAATATTTGCCCCATCTGTTTGCTTACACAGAAGTTCCCCAGGAATCCACAGGTTTTTCACCCTTTGAGTTGCTGTATGGGCATAGGGTGAGGGGACCTCTAAATTTAATTTGAGATGAGTGGGAAGGTGAGTGCAAGTCTCACAAGGAGTCTGTTGTGGCATACGTCCTAAATCTCAGGACAAGGCTCATGGAACTCATGGGCTTGGCCCAGGAGAACCTGGCAGAAGCCCAACAACAGGAAAAGGTGTGGTATGACAGGAATGCTCATAGGTTCATAGGTAGGTACTAGACTATCAGCCCAAGGGCCTATGTAAGCCTAGCCAACAAGGTTCCCTGGCTTACGCCACCCAAGAAAGTTATATTCCTGTGCCACTGTCGAGCAGACAAACAGAAGTGATCCCCGGGGTGTATTCCCTATTTCCCATCCACTCATCAAGATTTTTCTTGGAAGAGTGCTAATGAAGAACTTTGCTTGACATAGATGGGTAGCCTGTTCCAGAGTATGGGAAGTCCCTGGGACAGGAATCTATCCCTCCAGCATGTCCTTTTTATTGTGGTGACAAGGTTTAGGTCCCTAGAGCGTGTAGCTTGGAGGGATTGGGTAGGTGTAGCATGTCCAACAGTTCTGGGTTTGGTATAGCTTTATATGTTAAGCAGAGATCACCTCAGAGTAGGCGATATGCTACGGAGTAAAGCTGGAGTTTTTTGAGGCGGTCAGTGTAGGGCATTTGTAAGATGAGAAAAACTGAATGAACTGTGTAATGCCAAACTACAAGCAAAGAGCCACCAAGCTGGAAAGACAAATCCTTTATTAAACACTAATATTTCGGTTAAAATAAATCAGTTAATCCACAAATAAGCACTTTCATTTAACATGTATTAAACTTCATCAGACAAAATATCTATTATGACTTCACTTCCTTTTATACTACAGGTTCATGCATTAAGGAAAATTAACACCATGTGACTCTCCATAATTGCGATTTAGAAAGCGCTTATTTGTGGATTGATTTGTTATTTTAACTGAAATATCAGTGTTTAATAAAGGATTTGTCTTTCCAGCGTGGTGGCTCTTCGCTTGTAGTTTGTATTACATAGTGTAGGGTATTTGTTTGAGGCCAGTAATCCTCTTTGTGAGGTACTTCTGTGGCCTTTCCAGCTGCTGCAGATGTCTTGTGAGGTACATTCCAAAAGGGGCATTGTACTCTATAATGGGTATAATGAATGTCGAGTAGAGGGGAACAATGACCTCTTTTTTTCCTGGATGAGAACCCTTTTATGATGAGGTGTGCCATGTAGAAGGACTTCCTGACTACTGTGGTGATGTGGCTATCAAAGGGGAGACTACTGTCCACCTGGGTCCCAAGGTCTCTTATCATGCATTCGGTGTTAAGTAGCTGCCTATGTGGTAGTTCATGAGTACAGAGTTTTTACCAAAAGGGATGACACTGTACTTTTTGGCATTGATCTTGAGGCCATGGCTCTGACACCAGGCATCTGTCTCAGTGAGGCCCTTCTGTAGGATGTCCACATCATTTGGAGACTTGTCTATGGCTCCTAGTTTGCAGTCATCTGCGAACGTCGTTAGCCAGAGGCTTTCTGTGTTAGCCTGTACTTCAGAGAAGAAGATACCAAACAGGAGAGGTCCCAGGACGCAACCCTGTGGTACTCCACTTGTCACTGCTTTGAGGTCGGATTTGTCAGTGAGCCAGTTGGCAACCCATCTTGTGACGTAGGGATTTATACTTAGTTTAGTGAGTTTAGCTATGATTCCAGAATGGGGGATGGTGTTGAAAGCCTTGGTGAGGTCATGATAGGCTGTGTGAACCACACCTTACCCTCATCTATGGCTTTACATACACACACACACACACACACACACACACACACACACACACACACACACACATACACAGACACACACACACCTCGAGCTAGAGTGTGTGCTGTGAGGCAGCAGGTAATGGTTCTCATTCCTGTCAAACACAACAAGTTGCAAGCAGCTTGGGAGGGACCCTACAAGGTGGTTAGAAAGGTAAGTGATGTTAACTACATGGTAGAACTGCTAAGCAGAAGGCAGGGCATAAATTGTACCATGTTAACATGATGAAACCTTACCATGATAGGGGGGCCCTTGTGCTGAGCATTTGCAGTGGATTGCAGGAGGAGTCTGAGGGAGAACTGGGGACTGATCTCAGTGAGGTTTGGGCTGACACCTCAGTGGAAGGGGTAGCAATGTCCCATCAGCTATCCCCTACCCAGGTTCAAGAAATCCGAGCAGTGTTGCAGAATTTGGGAACATGTTCACTAGGAAACTAAGGTGCACCCACCTAGTGCAGCACAGGTGGGTACAGGACCCCAAAGGCCTATTAGGTAGGCCCCATATAGGGTGCCTGAGAGAGTCAGACAGATCCTGAGGGAGGAGGTACAGGAGATGTTGGAACTAGGGGTGATTCAAGAGTCCAACAGTCCCTGGGCCTTCCCAGTGGTGCTGGTGCCAAAGAAGGATAGCAGCACCATGTTCTGTGTGGACTACAGGAAATAAAATAGTCACACAGAGTCAGATGCTTACCCCATGCCTAGGACAGATGAGGACCTAGAGCAGCTGGGTGGGCTAAGGACCTACAACCATTGATCTTACCAAGGGTTACTGGCAGGTACCCTTGATGCCCAGTGTTAGAGATGCCTTTGTGACTCCTTTTGGCTTGTTTGAGTTCACAAAGATGCCCTTTGGGATGAAGAATGCCCCAGTGACTTTCCAGAGGCTGGTAGATAATATCCTAGTAGGAGTAGGAGGGTTTGCCCTTGCTTGCCTAGATGATATTGCCATCTACACTCATTCCAGGCCAGATCACCTTCACCTTATCAGGGAGGTGCTGGGCAGACTACAGAGGGCAAGGTTGACCATTAAGCTAAGCAAATGTCAGGTGGGTATGACGGAGGTCTCCTACCTAGGACATAGAGTGGGGAGTGGTAAGATAAGGCCAGAACCTGCCAAAGTGGAAGCCATTCAGGCATGGCCTGCACCTGTTACTAAAAAGCAGATGAGGGCATTTTTAGGGACAGCAGGGTACTACAGAAAGTTTGTACCCAGTTATAGTACCATAGCTGCTCCCCTCACAGACCTGACAAGGAAGAGCAGGTCAGATAGGGTAGTGTGGACCCCAGCATGTGATCAGGCATTCCAGAAGCTTAAAGAAGCTTTAGGCGGATCCCCTGTGTTAGCCAGTCCAGATTACAGCAAAGAATTTGTTGTGCAGGTGGATGCTTTGAACCATGGGGTGGGGGCTGTACTTAGCCAGGTTTCTTCAGAGGGGGAAGAGCATCCAGTGGTTTATCGTAGTTGTAGGCTCCAACCCAGGGAGGAATGCTATGCAGCTGCAGAAAACAAATGTCTAGCCATAGTGTGGGCATTGCAGAAACTTCAGCCTGATCTGTATGGAAGGAAATTCACTGTTATGACAGATCACAACCCCCTAACATGGTTAAAGAGAGCCAGCCAGCAAAATGCCAAGTTGCTAAGATGGAGCCTAGGGTTGCAAGCATATATGTCAGTACAGCACTGCAGTGGGAGTAGAAATGCCAATGCAGATGGGCTCTCAAGACAGGGAATGGGTAGATATACTCAGACCTGACCCTCTCAAGCAGCATTTCTCAAGGGTCACTTGAAAATTAGCTTGAGTTCTCTGGGGGGGGGGTATGAAGGCTGCCAGCCTAGTCAGATAGAATTTTGCAGATAATTCTATCATTTGTAAATATGAATGTTGAACTACAAGCTTGTTTTCTTAAATGAAAGGATATGCTGTGAAATGTTGAACTTAAAACAATGTAGCAACATTGCCCTCTGCTGTAAAGAAAGCTAAGTCATGCATTTCATGACTGTCTTTAAAGTTTACAATTTGGCTCCGGCCAGGCTAGATGAAGGCTTCCTGCCTATTGTTTTAAGACTAAAGTTAATAACCAGAATGTGCATGCTTAAATGTCCTTTATTGCTCTGGTTTCTTCCTAGGTGTAAAAGAATGTAGATGCAGTTTCTGATGGCCTGGAAACCCCAGGAAGTTGTGAAGAATGATGTAATGTTTATCAGAACTGCAATTTCAATTTAAACAGAGAGAACCAGAGATTATAAAGCATTTCTGTCTTGACAATCCAACTCACAGCACTGCCTTGCTCATATGTAAGTTATCTTAGAGTTTGGCTTTCTTTTAGAAATAGCTAGGAACTAGAAAGATTAGACTGTGTTTTTCTGTGATGTCAGAACTGTCCTGAATTATTTTAAATATTTCTGTGTCATCTCTGAACTCTTGAATAGCACTGTGTAGTAGAAAGTATTGTCTTGTGGGTTTTATTATTTATTATTAAATATTTTAAAACCTTTTAACTGTGGCTGGTTTGTGTAGAGATAAGTTAAGCTGTAAGAGTACATTGCATGTATATAAGGATCCTGTACCAAGTCACTCTAATAAGCCTTGACTTGTTTAGTCATACTACCAATTTGATAATAATATTGCACATTAATAATTGGACACCTTTTTTAAGAGCCTTTGAGTAGCTGATAAATATTAGCTGGGTGGTGGCCAGTGGTACTACCGTATAGTCTGGGTAAATGGGGCACAGCTGGAGAACCTGTGCCAGCCTTCCCCAGAAGTATCTGTGTGGTTGTATAAACTCTTATCTCAAAGTGTGTTTGTGTGTCATCTACTTGGGCAGGGACACACAGCACCGTTTGGACAGAGTGGGTGCTGGAGATTTTAGCTTGCCCAGCTGGCTGAGATCTGGACCCTATATATGTGGGGAGACTTATTGGGGACCTGGAGAGCAAGGGAGCGACCAGTCCCAGACTGACTGTGATTTCTGTGTTCTCTTAATGGAAATTGTACTTCATTGTGTATATTTGTTTACCTTTCCTCATATGAGACACCTTCTCTGGTTGTTAGTGGTGAGGATTGAGGCTCCTTGATTGCTGGGCCAGGGCATGGGCATCACAAATGGTACCAGCTACTCTAGTAATTGGACACTAATTGCTATCAGAACTCTGAATCTCATGTAGTTTGTCATAAGAAACTTTTGTTTAATAAGATGAGCTTGGGTTAACCAGACAAGCTTAAAGGAAACAGCATTTATGAATGTTTGATGTTTCTCTGATTGCCTGTGTAATTATTATAGTGGAACTGATCAAAGTATAAAGCAACTTCACAATGAGAAATGGCAGTAAACACTTTTGTGATATACTACTAAGAAATATATCTGCTAAAATATTTAGAGTAAAATGTTTGCAAATGTTCATGTTATAAGAATGCGTTTCCTCACTTTTCATAGTTTTCAGTATTTATTGGAAATTTTCAGTGTACTATTTCTTTTAACTATATGAGTAAAAGTGCTAAATGTGTTTTGCAAAGAGGGCTATTGAGCTATGACACATTTTATGCAAAAAGAATTGATGTCTCTATATCTGCATATAAGATAATTTGAAGGAGGTAAATATGTAAGAGATTCAGAAGTTATAGCTAGCCTTTCACAAAAGGACAGTTTTACAGCAAAATACATTTGCTCTTGCCTCATAATCCTCCTCGATGTGTGGTTATATTTATGCCATGCACATCTCATCTTACCTTATTGCATCCATACTTAATACTAACTCAAAATGATAAATCATAACATTTTTTTTATTCTAGTTAAAAATGATCTTCCAGTATGTTTCTATATATTGTGATTTATCTTGCCATTAAATCCTCTAGAAGTGACAGGACTTTATCACCGCTAACAAACAATAGACATCACTTCACTTTTAAATAAAAGGGTACATATTATGTGATAAAAATTTACCAATAAAATGATGTAAAAATATCACACTAACTGCAAAATAGGATGTAAGGATATGCTTTTATTTTGCACTCAATGCAATCAAACTAAGTCTTCACCAAAACATAAATAAACAGTGAAAGGGGTAGATTTATTACTCAGTGAGCACTCCATTTCTGTAACAAATTGTCTTCACATGCAAACAAAGTGACACCCTCACACCTTTCAAGGACAGCCTAGATAAATGTTTGGGTATCTACAAACTCATTCCTAATCCTAATCTAATTCCTGGAAGTGGAAGGTACATATTGAAGTTACGTATTAACAAAGCTCACGTGATCTCGTGACTTTTCATCCGTTGCAACTCCTGTGAGCTTAGAATTCTAAATATTGCAAATTTAAATATTGCATCTCCACTAAAAAATGTTTCCCTGTTGTATATTAATGTCTTCCTTTAAAGTGTAGTGATACTCATTCTGTTGCACAAAGGGTGTCACAGAAAAGAATTACATTGTTCAAGATTTCTGTTTTTTTTTTTTTTTAAGGAGTCTCATAATAGTACTTGTTACCGCAAAAGATGGCTATGTGACTAACAATGCATGCTGTTTTGTGTATTTTTTTTATTTAACATTGCCTTATCAAATGTTATCTTTCACAGTCATTTAATTGCGTTATATTTTGCTTCCCCACCATGATAAAGTTTGTTTTTGTCTTTCGGCTTTTCCCGGTTGGGGGTCGCCACAGCGGAACTCCGGTCCGCTAATGATTGGTAGTTGATTTTTACGTGCCAAGTTACCAGCCCTGATGCACAACCTTCAACGAAGGTACGCCCATTCACGCATGTCTCCAAATGAAAATGTCACAGGTCCCGTCAGAAAAATCTTTGCCCATCCCTTCTGCATTACTGTTTATGTAGCATAGCACTGCTCCTTTAACTGCTGATTGTGTAAAAGGCTATCTTACAGCAGCACTACATTGCTGGCCATCTCTGATTTGCCTTTTTTAACAGTTCAGTAGTACATTGATAACAGTACCTGCCCATTATTTTTTATATTTAACACTACAATATCAGTTTTGCTTTATGTGAATATGGAGTTTGTTCCAAAACTGTGGTACCTTCTGTGAAATAAACCTGTCCTTCCAAACTGTTCTGCTAATGCTCCAGACTTACTATTTCTGATGCTAGTTGACTTGCTGATGTGCAGTAAATCCATCTGTATTGGGATAGAGGATGCCCTGTATGCAAAACACAGGTCACTTCTTAGCAGCCTGTGGGATACCAACTATCATGTATCATGAGAGATGTCTCTGTATTAGGTAAGTATTTGCTACTCTCACAGAGTTATTTTTCTGTTAAGTAGAAGTTCATTATCAGTGAGCATAAGGCAGTTATTCACGCTCTACTTTAGATCGCTGAAAACTCAAAATGTCGATTGCTCACATGAGTGAATAATCAGCAAGTTGATTTTGGATTTTTGGGATCGAAGTACAGCGAAGATCAGAATATTTGCCCTTTCCTCACTGTAGCGTGATCTCAGAGTAGGAATATATATTTAAAGGGGGGTGTGGGGGATGCAGCCCCACACAGTAATGATTTTGAGTTCCTGATTATTCGCTCTTGTGAGCAATCAACATTTTGAGTTTTTGTTGTTCTGACATAGACCCCTTATTCAGTTGCCTTAGGATACCAGCTGCTATGTGGCTAGTGACAGGAGAGCAAATTCATTCACCCTCCATATTGTCCATTAGCTGGCTAAGTGCACAAGTTAGATAAGGAAGGGCTGGGGGAGTATTATCAGAGTAGTATCAGTTTTGACAACACACTGACACAGCTCACTGATGATCCTACCACAGACAGAAGCAAGTCAGAGCAACCAAGAAAAGATGAGCATAAATGTATGTTACGTTGGCCACAACTGAGCCAGCTTGTGGATTAGAGGAAAAGATGACAGTTTGGGAGTGCTGATTGATGGGGGGAAATGAACATGTGCTCACTACCCACTATTCAGCTGTAATTATAGTAGTGTTGCACAGCGCATAACTCTACACACAGCCATGCAATAAATAGCTACTAAGTAAAGTAAAAGAACCAATCGGGAGCTCAGACACTCAGAAAATATCAGCAGTTAGTTTCTCTCTCAATAACTACTACATTCTCCAAGATGACTTTCAACACTTGATTAAACAACCCATGCGTTATGAAAGATACAGTTTCAATTTAAGTGCACCAGAACCAGTTACAAGTATCCAGACACATATAATGCTATCAATTAACTTTCTCTCACAAGAATAGCAAATACATTTTCCAAGATGTCCCCAAAAACCTGGCTAAGATGTTCTTTAAGAAAAAAAGGGCAATTCAGTTTAAATGTTCCAAAAACAGTTACAGTAGTTCAACAGACTTTTACTTCCCTGGTGTAGGTGTACTTTTGGACATAAATGTGTTAAAATACACATCAAAAGTCACTTTATTAGTATATACCTCATGGAAGAGATATGAAAAAAAAAGCTGTGTATAATATATAAAACCATTCAGTAAGAGTTCATTTTGACACTGTCCTTTGCACTAAAGCAGAATCACCATTTCCCACCACTTCAGTTACTGTTTGATTCTGTAATTGCAGTTAAGGATGATGGATATGCAATGTGACCATTCGCTTGTCAAATATCAAGATATTCAAAATATTTAAGTTAGGAGTGTAGCAAGCTAAGTACATGGATGATGTATAATCCTAGTTATATATATGTATATATAAACATTACGGGCAGTATCATAATTTTACCCAAACTTATCTTGAATTTGCTTTCTGTGTCTATTTTACACAGGAAAATTAAACTTTATGTAGTTTAACAATTTGAAAGTTGTGCACAGCTTCAAACAGTAGGAAATATATAATCCCCTGAAATGATTTTTCATTATAGCCTATAAAAGAACAAACCAGAAAACAACTTTGGGAGATGGTACCCCTTCCCCAAATCACCTATACCCAGCTGTATGTTAATTTCTTCTAATTATTGGACACTTTTTTTGATGACACCCATTTATTCATTAAGAAATGCTTAAAGTAGTAAACTTGTTTCCAAATATTTTAGAAATACTTCTCAGATTAATATTTACCTCATATGTATGCTGAAGGGGGCGAAAGTCTTCTTTTTTTTTCGTTCTTCATTTTTACATAAAATGATAATAGCAGACTGCAAGAAAAGTTTTGTGTTTCTATAAATTCTTACTTAATAGTTAAAATATCTGAGAGATTCAGAGTCTAAAGTTTTAGTGCAGACAATAGAAAATTCTGTTTTCATCCCATCTTGGCTAGGAACCTTGTTACGATGTAGTTTGATGACACAAATGAAAGAATTATTCCAGGAAATGCATAGCTAATCTCAGAGATTCCAAGAAGGTTTAACCATTGATGCATCTGTATCTGTAAATGAATATACATGATTAATAATAACATATGGGGGCTCTTTACAAAAATATTTTAGAGAACTGGTGGTATTTTTGAAACATCCCTCGCCTAAATGAATGACTTACAGGGGAGCTAGGTTTGCTCCTTTCATAAAGTACATGGTACACATTTTCCAGGCAGAGAACACAGTGTTTTAAGATACTCTCGTCTTCTAAATGCATTTACATAGAAGAAGGACTTGTCTGTAAATTTTATAATCTCTTCTAATGCCAGTATTGGACAAAGGGATATTATGAGGAGATCCTCTTTGGCTGGCTACTCCAGCCAGTGATTAAAAGACAATAGCCAAAACGTGTCTATATCATATGAGCGAATCACAAAAATTGCGAATGCTCATAATATCGAACGTACTGGACCTCGAACTTCCTATTGTGGGGGACTGTGCCCCCTCACAGACACACACGCACACACCCCCGCTAAATATATATTCCACTTCCAAGATCGCACTACAGTGAGGAAAGGGCAAATATCCCATTCTTCACTATACCGCTATCCCAGAAAAAGCATTTCGAGGTTCACAATTTTTGAGATTCGCTCATATGATATAGACGTGCTAAAACACGCCAAGCAGTAGTGCAGGACAACCAATAAACATGCTGTTGAAATCGTACATCAACATTTACTTAGATGAATGTCTACAGAACACTCTTTCTTGGTATGTTTCCCATTCCCTTATAAAAGGTGATTCTCACTGTCTGGTATCCTGTTACTGGATATTACTCATGGACCCCCTCGCCCCCAATATATCAAAGGAAAAGTCATGAAACATTGATTTTGGGTAAAAAACAAAAATGGGTTGAAATGGTATTCAGTGATGCATTGTTTTCATGTGAGATAGGAATACCCACACTCCCATTCAGAGGACTATATCCTTGCACTCCAACATCTAATAAAATGACCTTTAGTGTCATAGTTCCTTTGGGCAAGGAGATATTTCCATTTATACTGACGACATTTGACAAATCAGCTTTTCAGAATTGTCAAAAATTATAAGTTGTAAACTTTTTTCCCTTTATCTTTTTATTCCCATATCTGCTGATCATCAGGTTATATATAATCAGACTGGAGTCATTCACTTAATAGTTTTGGGAGTCGCCAACAGATCTACCAGGGTAAGAGACATCTGGGGGTGCCATCATTCAGGTGGCTGAAGGGTACTTGTGTCCTAGCCAACATCGCAACAATGAGGACAGTTTTTTGCTAAATGACCAAATCTTACCCCCTTCAAGTGGCAGTGTGCACGCCTCATTACAACAGGCATCCACAGAGTTTTCCCAGTCACAAATGCACTTGCACATTATTGGTTCATAGGTATTTACTAGGCTAATGACCACAATGGCCTGCATCCTAAATCTCTGACAAGTTCTGATACCCTAGATGAGTTTAAGCAGGGGTTTGGGAGATGAAACATTTACAAGCAGGGTCCTGGGAGATGAACCATTTACAGGTTGCCTGTATCCATTACAGACACAAGGTACCAAACCAGAGATGAATTTCCTGTTGCCTATCCAATTGTACACGTATCATTTGAATTGGGTCTGGGAGAAACTCTGCTTTGCATGGATGGGGAGCTTGTTCCAGAGACTGGGTAATCTCAGGAAAAATACATGTCTCTCCAGCAGGTCCTATTTATATCACAGGCAAGGTTTAAGTCTTTAGAATGGGTAACACTGGTGCTGTTTTTTTTTTTTTTTTTGGATATGCAGGAGGTCCATTAGAGTAGGGTCTGACAATGTAATGTTTGCCAGGCATAGATGTGTCATCAAAAGCCTGTAGAAGACAGATTACAGGGATAGGTAGTTGATGCAGACTACATAGGACATTTTACTTGTGCCCTGTATTCTTTCAGTTAGGAACCTCTGTGGACTTTCCAGTTGTTGGTTATGCCTGGTTAGTCACATACCAAAGGGGCATTGTATTCAATGATAGGTCTGATGAATGCCGAATACAGTAGAATAATGACTTCTTTGGATTTAGATGCCATACCTTTGTTTATAAATTATGCAACATAGAATGATTTCCTATTTATATCATTAGTTCATAGATGAGTACTAAGCTAACTGCCATTGTGGGCCAGGTCTATATTGAATTCTCGAAAGCCGACAATGTCGAATTTGACATTGTCAGCACGAGAATAGTGAAACTGCAGAATGTCGAAGAAGTAAACGGAAATCTCCGTAAGGGGAGATTTCCATTTACTTCAATGTAGTGCGGCCTCAGAGTTGGTATATTTAAGTAGCGGGGGGGGGGGTGCAGGGGGGCTTGCCCCCCTCCCTACACCATTTAGTTTTTTTTTTTTTTTGAAATGTTCTATGTTTTAACAGTTTTCAAACTGTTAAACATTAGATGTTCCAATATAGACCCTTGTGGGCCATTTTATGCCTAACCAGTTACCCCATGTGAGAATCAAACCTTGCACCTTGTGTCTGTTAGGTAAACACCTTAACCATTATGTCAACTTTCTTAAGTCCCTGACTACTGGGTCAACTCTAAGGATTGTGTTGTCAATCTGATAGTTACCAGAGGTGGATGACGTCCTGAAGGATACTGGTATGCATTTATTGGCATTTAGTTTTAGTCCATGGCTCAGACACCAATTTTGTCTATATCGGCCCTTCCTGGAGAACATTTGTCAGTGTGGGTTTCAGTGACCACTCCTAATTTGCAATCATCTGCAAATTTAGTCAGCCAGAGGCCACTGGCATTGACCTTGACTTCAGAGAAATAAATATCAAAAAGGAGCGGTTCAAGGACTGATCCCTGAGGGACTCCACTTGAGATTGGCCTCTTTGTAGAGGTAGACTACCCGATTTTAACTTCATGGATCCTGTTTGTGAGCTAGTTGGCTATCCACCGGTTGACATATGGGTTTGTACCTAACCACTTGAGTTTGTCAGCAGTGCCCAAGTGGAGTATTGTCAAATGCTTTGGCCAGGTCAGTGTGAGCCATTTTTCCCTCATCCATTGCTTTTATGACCTTCTCAGAGAAGTCCACCAAGCTAAGTAGGTATGGCCCGCCCTTGACGAAACCAAACTGGGTTGGGTCCAGTGTCTGGAGGTTTATTATATCACTATTGATAATTTCCATGATAATTCTTTCCATGGCTTTTCATATAAGACTAGTGAGACTTATTGGTTTGTAGTTTCCAGGGTATGTAGATAGCCCACCTTTGTGCAGAGGGATGACTGCTGATGTTCTCCATTCATGAGGCACAAAGCCTGTTTGCGTGCTACAGTTAAATAGTAATTCCAGAGGGCCTGATAGGTCATGTCTCATGCTATTTAGAAGGCATGCTGGGATATTGTCTGGGCCCTTTGCAGTGTTCTTGGCTTTTGAGAGAGAGCATTAAGGACCTGTTCCCTAGTGACAGCAGTGGGTGGAGTTATGTTTGATGGTATTTCCTGAGGGAAGATTGAGGGGGAGAGAGAGGTACATTTGGTGCTGAATTTATCAGTCAGAAGGTTTGCTATATCTTCTGGCTCGGTATAAGTGGCTCCATTTACAGTGAGCTGTGCACATAATTTTGTTATTGCCATTGAGGTTGCGGACATAGCTAAAGAATGTATTGTGGTTGTCCTTGGCCAAGGAGGCCAAATTTACCTAAAATTTGTCTTACTTAGACTTTATTTGTCCTCTGAGTTGTTTGTTTAGTTTGAGAGTGGTTTTATCCTGCAGGGTTCTGCACCTCCTATTTTCTCCATGATTTTCTTCTTCTGTTGTACAGCCTATTGATTTTGTGATTCCACCAGGGTGGTTTGTTTTTTGAGTTAGTTTTGTACTTCTTCCTGGTAGGTGCAGCTGCCTCTGTGGAGCTATTAACATGCTTGTTCAGGGTTTCTGTGAACAGTTCTGCATAGGCAGCAGTGTTTTCAGGGTTTATGGAGGCTTGACATAGGTTCATATATAGGTACTAGGCTATCTGCCCAAAGGCATTTATAAACCTAGCTGGAATGTGTTGGCTTACGCTGCCCCCTTAGATTAGTTCCCTGTGCCTCTGTCCAGCAGAGCCATTGAAGTGATCCCTGGGGTATACTTTCTGTTCCTCCATCCACTCATCAAGGTTTCTCTTGAAGAGGGTTAGCGAGGAGCTCTGCCTAATGTAGATTGGAATCTTGTTACAGAGCATGGGAAGTCTCTGGGACAGGAATCTAACCCTCCAGCACGTCCTATTTAATGTTGTGGTGAGGTTTAGATCCCTAGAGCATGTGGCTCGAGGGGATATAGTTTTCTTTAGGTGAAGCATGTCCATCAGTTCTGGGTTGGACATGGCCTTGTATGTCAGGCAGAGATCACCTCTGAGTAGGCGGTATGCAACTGAGAACAGCTGGAGTTTCTTCAGTCGAGCAGCATAGCGCATCTGTTTGAGGCCAGTGATCCTCTCTGTGAGGTACTTCTGTGGTCTTTTCAGCTGTTGCAGGTGTCTTGCAAGATGCATCCCAAATGGGGCTTTGTACTCTATGATGAGTCTGATGAGTGATGCATAGAGGGGCACAATGACTTCTTTTGATCTGAATGCAAACCCTTTTGTGATTAGGTGGGCCACATAGAAGGATTTTAGAACCACTTTGGCAATGTGATTGTCAAAGGAGATGTTACTATCTGCTTGGGTCCCCAGATCCCTTATAATGTCTTCATATTTAGGGGGCTGCCACCTATCTGGTAGTTTGTGGGTACTATGGTTTTTCCAAAGGGGATGACTATGCAATTTTTGGCATTTAACTTGAGGCCATAGTTTTGACACCAGGTATCTGTCTCAGTAAGACCCTTTTGGAGGATGTTGCTGTCTGCCGGAGAGTCATTTATAGCCCCTAGTTTGCAGTCGTCTGTGAACTTGGTCAACCATAGTCCTCCTGTGCTTGCATGTACCTCTGAGAAGTATATGCTGAAAAGGAGGGGTCCTAGGACTGATCCCTGGGGAATGCCACTTGTAACTCATTTAGAGTCGGACCTAGCTCCTGCAACTCTTACCATGTGGGTTCTGTCCATGAGCCAGTTTGCAACCCATCTCGTGACGTAGGGGTTTATGTTCAGGTTGGTGAGCTTGTCTATAATACCTGAATGGGGAATGATGTCATAGGCCTTTGCGAGGTCTAGGTAGGCTGTGTGGACCACCTTTCCCTCATATGTAACCTTGATAACTTTCTCAAAAAAGTCCACCAGGTTTAGGAGGCATGATCTGCCCTTAACAAAGCCAAACTGGGTAGGGTACAATGTTTGCCAGGTTATCATATAATAGCAGGAGGTTAGCCTTAGAGTAGTTCCTGAATATTCCAGGTTTAGCTGCTGGACCAGATTTTATTTTTACTTCAGAGGAGACCATTATGTGTCTGACTTTACTAGGGAAGACATTGCAGTAGGGAGGTGTGCAGCACTCTCCCATATTAGTGAGAACCAGATCCAGTATGGTTGCAGCCCTGTTTGGTGTATTGACTATCTGGTCCACTGAGTTTGTGTTTTCAAAATCCAGGAATCTCTGTTCCTGTACATTTGGTGTCATATAGGCTCCATACCAACCTGAGACACATTCTGAGAGCTCCATGATGTCTCTCTTCATATAGTCTAGGGAGGCATGTCTCGGGTCATTTACTGCCACATGGACTATGATATACAAGTCATACTGGTACTTGTGGTCCAGTGACCTGAGTGTGTGCAAAATATGGTGGATCCTATCCCCTGATAAGCAACTGACCATGACCTTGTCCTTAGCCTGATAAGAGGTACATCACTGTATCTCATGATGGAGTCTCCAGTGACCAGAATGTTAGATTGTGTGGTAGCTTGCCTTAGGCTTAGATGTAGAGGCTTCATGAAACATGGTTATGTGTGTTGGTATAGGTGGTGTTTTGAAAGAGTGCATTTGGGGCTGCTGAGGGTATTTATGTGTACTCCTCTAGGAGGTCTTTGGGATTTAGGAATGTTACATTTAAGTGGCCCAGCATATGGGGGGGTCTGTAATGTTACATTTAAGTGGCCCAGCATATGGGGGGTCTGTATGTCTGCTTTGTATTGTGTGTGATGGGTGCAGCATGTGTACTACTGACAACCTTATTGACATTAGGAGTAATTTTATGTGAGAACTTTGCCTCCAGTGACATTGTGTTAATGCATCTCTCACATACCATATCAATTTGTTTGAGAATTAACGCTTGTTAGCAAACATGAGGCAATTTCTAAGCTGGTAATGGAGATAGTGGGAAAGTTCATATCCATGGCAACAGACCCTTTTTTATTGATCAGACAATTGGAGGGAGAATATAAAGCAATGTCTGGAGTATCCAGTTTGCAACTCTGGGGGGACAGTGCTTGTCACTGCCGACTAGTTGTCCTGTGTACAACTAGGTATTGGTGAAATTTCAACTGTGCTTTTACAGAAAAAATGTCACTTAAGGTGTGTGTGTCTGTACAGGCAAATGCCAAACACTTGGGAAACTAATATATATATATATATATATATATATATATAGACCCTGAACATTTAAGGATGAAGTATTTAGGCAGACATTCTGAAGTTACAAACAAATTAAGCACTGCTTACTGAAAGCAAATAATTACCTTGTCAAGAATGGTGAAAAGAGGGGATTCACATGAATGGCTACTATTAGTGCTGATTTCACCACAGCTTCATTCTGGGATACAATTTTCCTTTGCTTCTTCTCTCATCAGAAATAAACTTTTAGCACCAATCCCAAGATGAAAAGCCGGCTACAGCCTGTTTGGTGATCCACAGTCTTGTCTCAGATGAAGCAAAGGTCTTTATGCTTTTTGCAGCCTTTTTGTGACAGATGCTTTGAATAGCAGCAAGACCAATTAGGAATGTCAATCACAAAGACTCACTGCCCAACCAGAAACAGTCAGGAACTGAAACACTCTGCTCCTTCTCTCACCAGAAGTAGAATATAAGTACAATTTCCAAGCTATCACCTATGAAGCAGTTATTAGGCTTTCTGGTGATCAGCAATCTCCAGGAAATAATGTCCCTGTGTGCCTTCTCTCACCAGGAGAAAACAGAAGCACCAATCCCAAGATAAATACTGAGAGGCAGAACGTTGGCTCTGCAATAACTGGTGGTCTTGAAATAGATGTTTAAAGGTAAGATGACAAAAATGGGTTAATATCTTAAGCACTGCAGTGTACACTAAGCAGTTAGGTGAAAAAAAGAGGTAAGTTAAGTTTTAGCTGTCTAAGTGGAGAGCCACTAATTTTAAAAGAGCAAGACAGAGTGAAAGGGTTTGGGCACTTTTGTATTCTGGTTATGTGGGATACAGTGTGATGGCCAATAAATTAAAATAGTTGTAGAAGAGTGATTTCACAAAATGATAATTTTGTGCTTATTCACAATAGCCAGTGAAAGGGGAGTGGAAAGGAGATATGTGGTCAAATTAACATAAGGGGCAGGCAACTATAAATATAGTTGTGTTTAAGAACACAACAGCATCAAGGTGAGAAGGAGGGAAACATTTTTGTGACGAGAGAGCTGTGGTCTCTTTCCAAGTTTTAATATACAATTAAAAGCAGAGTACAGTTAAAACAGTGTAAAGAAAAATCAGTATACAAAGTAGAAGCCGCCAGTAAAGTAATACAAGAATGCAAAAGCAAACTAATCTTTCCCCGACAGCAGGTTGTGGCAGAGTGTGGGTCAGCTTTTCCAGTAAAGTTTGAAATATTTTATTTTATACCTTGAATAGAAGGTTTAGTTCCAAGCTCCACCCCCATTAGTTCACAGATAATTAACCTTAATTGACCTGCTTGACTCTTTCCTGCAAAGGACTGCTGCAACCTCTGGATATCTCTGCCCTCAACAACCCCCAAGATAATCACACATATCTTACTTGCCACTTCCTTTAAAGCATCCTAGCTGCTAGTCAAAACTGGCTTAAGTAGAATATAGTCAGGGCTTTAGCCCTCTATGTTATCAGTCTGGCACAAGTTTCACACTTTTTCACAAAACTGAACACCTCCTATTACCATATCCATAATATACTGCCAGTCTTTTGTACATTTTATCATCATCATCATCAGTCCCCCCCTTTTTCCCATTTCTGCATTGGGTTGTGGTATTGTGTTAACTGTCACCATCTCTCTCGAATCAGTGCTGCACTCCTGCTTTCTTCAAAACTCATGCCTGACTGTCGCAGATCTTCTTTCACACAATCCATCCACCTCTTTGCTGGATGTCCTCACTTCTTCCTTTCTTCCCCAAGTCTTCATCACCAGATTGTCTTTTGCTTTTCTGCACATGTCCAAACCACCATAATCTGTTCTCTTTGATCTTTTCTGCAATTGGAGCTACTTTGGCTTCTGCTCTTATGTCCTCATTTCTTCATCTGTCCCACAGTGTGCATCCTATCACCCTTCTCATGCACTTAATTTCCATCATCATAGCTTCTTCCACTGATCTGTCTTTGCTGCCCATGTTTCTGTACCATACAGTAGTACTGGTCACACCACTGTCTTGTACAACTTACTTGTCAGCTTCTTTGGCATTCTTCTGTCATAGACAATACCTGACATTCTGTGCCATTTGGCTGCAGTCCCTCTGATTCTAGCTTTGACCTCTTCATTCAGACTTCCCTTCTCCTCAGCCATCATTATTTTATATATATATATATATATATATATATATATATATATATATATATATATATTCAGTGAGAAATTTTGGAAATGGGAAAAAAGAAGACTCCCTATCAGAAGTCTGAAAGTCATAATTTCAACGCCCCCAACTCTGAAGAATAACATGCGTTACCAAACAAGTATTAGGAATATCAGAATTTGCTGTAATGCCATTAAAGTATGTTTGAATTGGAAGAGAGTCACTTCCCCTGAAGTCGCAGTGTAGCAGCTTCTTATTTTTAACTCTGGGATTTCTGTTCCATGTAATTGGTGGGAATGAGTCCAACAAATTCAGACTTGCTATATATTCACCAAATTTTTAGTTACATTTGTACTAGTGTGACTATCACACTTATAATTCAAAAGAATTCAGAGAATTTCAGTTTGACTATAGGAGGACTTTTTCTAGCCTTATAAACTTGCATAACACATTGTACACACTGAAAATAATTGAGTGAAACCGCAATGAAAATAACCAAGTGACACCCTTAGAATATCAACAAATTTCATTCTGCCCTAGAGTGAAAATGTACCTCTTAAACGTCTGTTGCCAAACAATAGTTTATCACAACAAATACATCCAGTTACGATCTAGTTACATAAAAATGATATGACATGCAAACCTTAGTTCATGTCATTAAGGTTAGACTTGAAGTAAAAAAAATAGATTAGGAATGAACATTATATAGAATGTTTAGTATTAAGGATACTGAAAATACCACAACCTACCAAAAATCACCTTAAATTTGAGAAAATGTATTTTGTATTCATGAGTTATTTTTCCTGCTGCTTTATTGTATACTGCTCTCATCCGCCTATACAATCTGAGTATCCTGAGAAACCAAGTGTTGCAGAAATTGTGTTCCATAGCACATGATTAGTAATGAGACTACTTTGACTTTGCAGAAAATTGAACAGAGTTATTTTCAATAATGGAAATACAAGATTGTAGGATTGTGCATTGCTAAACTTGGCATGATTGATAAGATGTGATATATAGATCTGCAGGAGTTCAGACTGAGTACTTTCTGACTTAAGGAGGGGTTCAGACTGAGTACTTTCTGACTTAAGGTGCCAATGAGTAGTTTAATGATAAATAGGAAACTAGCCTATATCCTCAAGAATGAGACAATGATGGTTGCCTTCTCTATTCACCTGTTATCTTCAGTCTCAGCTCTGTGCATGGGGTGACCCTTGCAAGTTGGTCATAAAAGTAACTTCCAAGTTGGTCATAAAAGTAACTGCCATGCCTGAAACGGCATATTCAGAAACCAGAAACGATTTTGTCTCTGTTTTTGAGCACATTTGTAAAGCTATTACAGATGCAGCCAAATATCATGTAATTTTACATTTCAACAGTTTCTATAAAGATTTCCATTTACATGAAGACAAAGTAAACCATTTATATGAGATAAATAACATGTAGTGAGTCTTTTTAGGCTGACAATGAGATCGCTTCTTATCATCCGTAGCAAAGCTGTGTTAAGTTGTTCTTTTGTGTTTTTCTAGTTTTGCAGGACCAGTTCCCAGAAGTCTAGCTAACCTTGTTATTGGTATACATTTACCTGAGCTAAGGCTGAACATGAGTTTCTGCTTCATAATATCCTTTGCTACTTTAGTGTTTTGCTAATCAGGGACTGTGAATTTTCAGAAGCCTACCTGATAATCTTGTCAGCATACAAGGCAAGTCATTTATTTGGACCAAATAACATGGTAGTGGTATTTTTAGGCAGACTCTGAGATTCATGTTTTGTTATCCTTAGTACGTCTGTTGTATGTTTTTGTAAATCTTAAGATGGTCAGTTTCAAGAAACATAGCTTGTCCATGTTATTGGCATAAAGTTAAAATAATGAGAATTTGCAGGGGGGTACACAAAAAAAGGTCAAATGCAAGCCATCTGATACCAACCCTTGAGGTGTAGAAGACCGGTTTGTCATTGAGATTACTATCAGTCCCTGGTAATGCCAAAGTGGCTACTCTAGAGACAGTTTGGAAACCACAAATGAGTTGTCTTGCTAGACCAACATTTTAGTTTATGTATCTGTAACACAAAGTTCACATAATCAAAAGTCTGGACTCGGACTACAGAAATAGCACCGGCCATTCCTTCTGCATCCATGCGTGTACAGATATTACTGGATAAAGACTGCATTGCACTGCAGATGTTGCACTATTTACTATTCTGAAGGCATATTATTGCTTATTAAGGAATGTATAACCTTCATTGTCATCAATTAGTTGGTTGGCTGGTGCATTTTTTCCCTAAAATTGTACAAGTAGTGATAGAAGAGCAACACGCAGTGGCGGCTGGTGACTTCAAATCACAGGGGGGCTGCAGGAGACGCTGAATGGGCGGGGTCAAAGGGAAGGGGTGTGGTCAACCATAAAGGGGAGGAGCTATGCACAAAACCACAAAAAAACTAACTTTAATTAAATACGCTGCCCTGGGTGGCAAACCATCATTATGAAAGTCCAATCAAGACAAAAATAAGTGTAGAAGAATAAAAATATTTCAATGCATTGGCTGCATGACAGCTTACTTAATATCTAGATGGAAACAAAAGGTTGTGAGGCATGAAAAAATAAATTACTTTTTAAATACATTACTGGAATGCCAGTCAAAATCAAGTATAAGAAAACCAGAAGCACTCAACTCAAACCACTTCTCCTTGCACTGCAGTTCTAATTATAATATATTCAGCTTTATTAAAGTACCAAGCAACATGCTGAAAGTAGAAATCTATGTGATGCCCCACTTGTAAAAATGTTTCTTATCCAAAAAGACCTGCTGCCTGACAACTTGTTTCATGGGGAAAACATGATAAAAGTAAAAATGAAAAGCAAACAAGAAACAAGCTCAAGATACATTGCTTAAAGGATTACTGTACAGGTTATGGACCACACATGATTGGCATTCTGTTTAGTTTACGGGTAAAGCCTGTAGAGATGACTGGAAGTCTCCAACAAGTGTAATGAGCTTTCTAAAATAATGGAATCCTGTCCTTTAATACCCAAGGCTTATACATTATCTAGTCAAGTATTCTCTGCATGGCAACAACAGAAAGGCTTTCAATGTTGGCAATTCTTTAACAGTATGCTTATTAAAGCTTACTTGCATCTTACGATGTCAGACAAGCTTACCTTATGGTCATTAAAGCATTGCTACTTAAACACAGAGCAACAGGCACTTTGAGTAATAAGCATAAATCAACAGTACAAAAATATGACAGAAACCAGACCATTCTGCAAAATCAAGGACAGATGAAAAGCCACTGTAGTACTTATGCAGTGTGTCCTCCCATCCAAGGTAGATACAACTACTCCTTGCCTTGCTTGGACACATCCAGAGTCACTACATGGGGAGTGGGGTGCAACAAGCATGTCACAATTTGAAATCTCTCTGGCTGACTGTGATGGCCCTGACACATTTGTCATACCTCTCAACTTCAAGAGCAAGAAATCTGGACAAAGCCATACACAGAAGTGGGACAAAGGCACAACAATAAGGACAATTTTTAAATATTGCTCTAATAAACTTAGAAAGATAATAGAATAGGTCTTGCATTAGTATGAATTTTCTGAAGGGTATAAAATCTGAAACTCAAATGTCTGTCATTTTCTAACTTCAGTCTTTAGTGATTTGTCACTAATTTGCCAAAAACACAATTTTATGAAAAATGGACCAAAATGTGATGCAAAAATATAAAATAGACACACAATACAGCTTCTACCTGTCAAAGAAGGGACACTTTAATATTAGTACTGCTACCTTGAGCAGCTGACAAAATAAAAGAATCTACATGCATTTCAAGTAATCTATAACTTTGATTATTACAGTTATTTCTTAATTGTAAACCCTCCATGTTTTCTTCCAAAATTGCTATTTTATGGAGGGATTATTAGGGGAAGAGCAACATTTTGAGCCAAAATTGGGGACAGTTGAGAGGTTGGCTATGCCTAATTCTATAAAGCAATTTATTTGCATGTACCTCTCAACCTGTTAATGCAGTAAATCTGAACAAGGCCAAATATATTGGGGCACATATAAACAGTACTAAAATTGCTCTTGTATAAATTGAGACAGTTGATAGAACGGCTCTTACTTTAACATGCATTTTTATGAAGGTTATGAAGTCTGAAACTTATTATTTAGTGACTTCTGGCAAATCATTTAGGAATTAAAACTACAAATTTTATGAACAACAAACCAAAATAAGAAGCAAAAATCTATTCATTCTTTGAAAATCTGGACAGTTGGGAGGTATAGTTCAGCTGGGCCTGTCTGAGTTTGCTGCCCTTCCCCTGACAAAATAATGGTTGAACTGGAGCCTCTGCAGCCATTCCAATTAACCATTACTTGGCTATTTCACTCCATTTACCATAAACACTAATGTGCATACTGCTTTACTTCAATGATTGGACTTCATTTGAAAGTTTTATTTTGTATTTTACAGCACAAACATTAAGTCATCTGTTAAACAAAGCAATGCAGTCTCACAATGAAAACTTAGCATTAAAACTTCTCTGCCCTTGAAACTCACATTCATTGAAACAGCATTGAAACCCACATTCAAAGAAAATACATTTTGCCAGTGGCAGATAAAGATTAATTTTGGGCTGTTTTCAATCATAGGCCCCTTGCATATGAAACATACATGTGCTCTTTGATACACCTTCCTCATTGTACTAAAAATTATATTCCTTGTACAATACAGTACACTTGTTAGAGGGTGTTTTAAATTTGTTTTGAACATTTTTCCAGTAAGCAATGAAACAAAACATATGCACCCATAATGGCAAAACTGCCCAGTTGAGAACATTTATCATAAAAAGTCTACTCAGATTTCCACAGTCCACCATTATTAGTAAATATACACAATTCTACAGTCCACCATTATTAGTAAATATGCACAATTCCACAGTCCACCATTATTAGTAAATATGCACAATTCTACAGTCCACCATTATCAGTAAATATGCACAATTCTACAGTGCACCTTTATCAGTAAATATGCACAATTCTACAGTCCATATTCAGTGAATTCAGTTCTTGCCATAGCTGTCAACCTTAGCACAAAAACCTGGACGAAGCCAATAATGGGGAATACAGTCCCAAAAATAGGGACAAATTTAAAATATTCATCTTATAAACTTAGAAAATTGCTAGAAAAAAGGTTGTGCTACTATGTATTCTGAAGAACATGAAGTTTGAAATTCAAATGCCGGTCAATTTTACTGCGGACAGAACAAAACAATTTTCAGCAGAGACGAGGGATTAATACTGCAGACACGTCTTTGTAAAATGGCAGGGCATCAGAGCAAATCCACACAAACACAGAGAGGAGATGCAGACTCCACACAGAAGCCACCCCAACCAAGAATCAAACCAGAAAACCTATAGCTGTGAGGCAACAATACTACCACTGCACCATCAAATCTGCAAGGAATTAAACATTCAGAAACCTGAAGTCTGAAATTCAAATGCCTGTCAATTTTACTGCGGACAGAACAAAAACAATTTTCAGCAGAGATGCAGGGATTAATACTGCAGACACGTCTTTGTAAAATGGCAGGGCACCAGAGCAAATCCGCACAAATACAGGGAGGAGATGCAGACAGAAGCCACCCCAACCAAGAATCAAACCAGAAAACCTATAGTTGTGAGGTAACAATACTATCACTGCACCATCAATTATACAAGGAATTAAACATTCAGAAACCTGAAGTCTGAAATTCAAATGCCTGTCAATTTTACTGCGGACAGAACAAAAACAATTTTCAGCAGAGACGAGGGATTAAAACTGCAGACACATCTTTGTAAAATGGCAGGGCACCAGAGCAAATCCACACAAACACAGGCAGGAGATGCAGACTCCAAACAGAAGCCACCCCAACCAAGAATCAAACCAGAAAACCTATAGCTGTGAGGCAACAATACTACCACCGCACCATCAATTATGCAAGGAATTAAACATTCAGAAACCTGAAGTCTGAAATTCAAATGCCTGTCAATTTTACTGCGGACAGAACAAAACCAATTTTCAGCAGGGATTAAAACTGCAGACACGTCTTTGTAAAATGGCAGGGCACCAGAGCAAATCCACACAAACACATGGAGGAGATGCAGACTCCACACAGAAGCCACCCCAACCAAGAATCAAACCAGAAAACCTATAGCTGTGAGGCAACAATACTACCACTGCACCATCAAATACGCAAGGAATTAAACATTCAGAAACCCTTAAGTCTGAAATTCAAATGCCTGTCAATTTTATTTAACATTTTTTAATCAGGACAGTCTGACTTGGAACAAATAAACAATTTTCAGCAGAGGCCCAGGAAGAAATAATGCAGACATGTCTTTGTAACATGGGAGGGCACAAAAGCAAACCCACACAAACACAGGGAGAAGATACAGACCCCACAAAGAAGGAACCCCAGCCAAGAATCAAACCCAAGAACCTGCAGCTGTGAGGCAACAATGCTACTACTACACCATCAAATATCAAGCATTGCAACATTTACAAACCACAGATATTATGAGGAACAGATCAGATCGAATATGAGGTAAAAATCTGAAATTTTTTTACAAATGGTGGTGGGTAGGGAACTCAAGTCTTTAACACCTGCATACAGGGTACAGGGTTCAAGCCTGAGGCATTCCCTACCACACCACCATAAGCACCTGGGGCATTTTCACACACACACACACACACACACACACACACACACACACACCAGTAAAGCACAAGCACCATACACAAACTCCAGTAAAGCACAAGCACCATACACAAAAAAAGCACAAACTCAATAAAATAAACATTGTAAATTAAAAGGCACCTTACCTGAATGAATACATCCAGAGTTAACGTCCGTACATACATCCTTCCCGCGCAATACTGAAGACCCGCGAGATCCCAATGCTCCTTCCCGACGCCGACGAGATCCCTAAGGCTCAGTCCCGAGTCCCTGCTGCTCCTCTTGCAGTCCGGACGCGTCCCATAATCCTGGCGGGTCTGTGCACTGTAAAAGTGCACAGACGTCTCCTTGTGTCCCCCTATGGGGACGGCCGGGCTGCCTTGAGCATGCGCATAGACCGATAAGTCGGGACTCGGTCTATGCGCATGCGCGAAGTCCGCGAATTTTAAAAAAATATTTTTTTTTATTTTTCATTTTTTTTTCTTTCTTTTTTTATTTTTGAGGGGGCTGCAGTCCGGCAGCCCTATGCCACGAGCCATGCTATCATAATCAGCTTTGGGTTGGGATCCTTACTTATGCTGGCTCTAACACTGCCAATTTTCCACAATTCCAGTAGGGAGAGATGTCTTCAATATGTTTAAGGTCCACAATAATGAATGTGTCACACACATGGAGGAAATTTGTACAGAGGCCATCTGAGCAAGCTTGTCCTACAATTTAACATCATGCGGTTAGAAAGTTATCAGACTGTCAGTGTTGCTGGTTGCATGCCAAAATATTAAATGCAATAAATGTTGATGGTACTAAATGTAGAAACACAAAACTTTGAAACCTGTTTTATGCAAGGGGTAAGCCCTCCTCCCCACCAAGTAATATATGTACTAACTCCAGGATCCCACAACAGTGGGAAAAGGGCATATCCCATTTTTCAACATTTTGTATTTTGACATCTAGTACCTTCAACATGTAGTGAATTCAACATTTTGGCACAATTACCCAATGTGGCTACTTACAGATTGCAGCCATTCTGTCTGCAAAAGTCATTCGCTTCTCGTGACTGTAAAATATGTTTTTTTTTTTTTTTTCTTTTTGCTCTAAACAACACTTGATCAAAAATCACATTTGGAAAATCATGCCTTTTGAAAGTTTGTAGCAATTTTATTTTACACGTATGTAATAATCAGCCTTTTATCTGCTTTGAGCATATTGCTTTATAACCAAAAATTAGCGTAAAGTACCGAGTATGCCTGGTACAATATATACATTTATACATACAGGTAGATGTGATATATCACAACCTTTCTGTATATTTTGCACATCAAATAACTCCCTTATCCCTAGTTACATGCATATATAAACACATATACAGTACCTAGTGAGTCCTGTAGCATTTCTGAAGAGTTTGAACCCATTTATGAGTGCAGCATTGCATGTTCAGTGGAATTATGCTCAGTTGCTTGTCATTTCTGAGCAGACCATAATGGGCAGAAAATAGCTTCTCAAAGTTATTAAAAGCAAAGCAAATGCAATTTTCTTCAGCAGCTTCACATATTAAAAAGCACTTGTTTTTGATCCATGTAAGAAAATTGCTTTCTAAGCTATATTTTTCTTAAGACCAATTTGGATTTCTGTAGTTTGTTATATATCAGGATATTTTCCTAGGTGATATTAGACCACTTCATCATTTGAGGTCTCTGTTTTCTTCCCCAGCTATTTTCTTTTACAAGAAGAAGAAAAGGCATGATCAGATCCTAAAAGTACTATCTTTTTGTTACAGTACTGTGAAGTTAACAGAATGAAATACAGAAATTAGTCTTTCTATAGCATTTCACATAGGTCATACTAAATATATTTTCTTGGAATACATCTTATACTAAATTTAAACCCTTAAATTGAATCTGCATAAGAAATTGCTTCTCAAGCTTTAACATTCTTGATTACTTGCATAGCGTGTGATTAAAATGACAATATGTGTATGTGCATGCGTGTGTGTAAATGTAGTCCATTCCAATTACTGAGAACTGGACGACTAATAGCAAATGAGTGAGGAAACCAGACCTGCTAGCTAAATGCCATGTGGACAACAGGAGAGTGTATAGATCACAAAAGGAGTGCAGTCCAGATGCCAAATGAAAGAATCAGGCATTATGAAGAAGCACTGCTAATTTTTGCACTTTATTGCTCTGCAGCTAAAAATAATGTTCACATTTATTTTTTCATTCATTATTGCTCATACTTTCTCACAACTGTTAAGTCAAGAATTATTTTTCTGCATTTGCATTAATGCTATGGAGACCAAATTCAGTTATAAAGCAGGAAAAAGGGAAGAAATACCCAGTTCAAATGCTACTTTTAAGATTCATTTGAAAAACTCTACAGGGTGATAAAAAGATCATGTGCCTGAGTATGATGGCCAAGATCTGCATATTGCACTAGAGATATTAACCTACAGGATCTTTGGAATGACCTCCTTGTCCTGCATGACAACATAAAAGCATCATTAATGTAATCTTGTGAAATACTTCACATACAACACATGGCTATGTACTAGTTTTAGAATATTTTTACAAATAAACATGCTGCAAAAAATGGCTTTCTTTTTCTTACACAAAGGCCTGTTGAAGATGACATCTTGATCTTCCTTAACTGCAAGAGTGGTTTTTGTGTGTGTGTGTCTGTGTGAGGGAGATGCAAATGGTGTGCCACACTGAACTGGTTCTCTACCTTACCACTACTTTGAGCTTGAAAAGATACAGACTCTCCTGTAATTTTGAAAAGGATTAAATAGGTGTCAGAAAATGAACAAATACATTTACCTCCTCTTTTATGTTTCTACCAAACACCTCTGTTTTTAGTTTGTATCACTGATCTATTGAATATTTGAAGACATGTTTGGAAAACTGTTGTAAACAAAATGTTATCAGTGAAAGAAACCATAGCTGATCTTACTATAGCTTTATAGTTTCAGCTAGTCCTGAATGTGTCTGGAACTAGTGGCTTTAGGAATATGTTATTCACCTTCATTTGTGCATTTAGTTTGCACATCTAAGTAGTACATTTTTCCATTAACTAATAAACTCCAAAAGCACTGCAACGAGGAGAAACAATGCACCAGACAGCTCAGGATAAAATCCAAAGTTTTATTAACATATAAAACGTAAAATGTTAAGCGAATAAAAACATCACGTTTTTCGTCTAACAAACAGACTTCTTCAGACAACAAATAATTACACCCCTTATATATAGTAGATGGTGTAAAACAATTAATTCAAATCTCCCAATAAAAAAACATCTCATGAATACATAATCTCATGCCTAATTCAACCTTTCAAAACTAGAACCAACCATCTTGTGCAATCAGAGGAAAAAGTAATGGCCAAAATAACACAATAAAATATAATATGTGTTCACATGAGCTTAATGAAGACATATTAAATCTTGTAAAATCATAGATAGGCAATATGATAGCAACATAATGATAACCTAATATAAAAGTGCTCAAAGCATATTAAACATTCAAACAGTTTTACTCAAATATTGTTCAACAGTCCCCTCTAGAGGCCAAAATAAAAATAACAGCAAATACCCATTGAATGAATTAAAAAAAAGTCTAAAAAACGTAGAGAATAGGTATCAGGAAAGAATTCTTGTTGAATAAATATTAAATAATGTGACACACTTAATATATATAACTCTAAAATCCCTCAGTAAATACAAGTATAAAACAGATGATATATATATAATATGTATGAATATAGAAATGGTTATAAATGTAGTAAATATAATAATTTTTTTTAAACAAAAATGAGAATGAAGTAAATAATGAATGTATATCTAAAATCTCAATATATATCTAAAATATAAAAATGTATGTATAAAAGCAAGAAAGGAAGAAAATATATAACACAATGAACACTGTTCGAGTCTAGCTGATCTCATCTTTAAAACTGGGGCTAGGGAAACATAATCATTTAAGCCTGGGAACTTGTTTGCTTCTAAAACAATTTGCCAATACAGTTCCCAGTACTCTATCTTAGTTTCCCATAACCCACCCCTCTCATCTTGTTGTACTTCTTCTATAATAAAAAACGTAAATTTAGCCAAAGACAGATATTCATATGTTTATAAAGTGCATTGGTAACTTTTTTATTTTTTTATCATTCATATGTTCATATATTCTTCTCCTGATCTTCCTTTCAGTCTTCCCTACATAGAAACCTTGAACAAATTTTGCAAGTGGCAATATACACAACTCCAAAGGAGTCACAAATACTATGAGTTCTATTATTAATTTCCTTTCCTCTAGCCTCAATAAATATACTACTTGTATCAGCCAACCAAGGGCATTGAGGACACATTTTACATGGAAAAGTACCATTAACTTTCATAGTTTTCCTTTTTGTTTTGATGTCAACCAATCCTTGATGTTTTGTCCTCTTCTAAAAATAATCTTAAAAGGTGTATTATCTAAGATGAGGTCACTAATCTTAATAAATTTGTCCCATTCTTTGTCAAGGATATTTTGAATCGTGATAGCGTCTCCACTAAAGTCAGTAATGAAAGCCCTATTAAAATTATTACCACTGTTTTTAGAACACTTTGCAGGTTCAACTTAACTATTCAATTCTGAAATGTCTGTAAAAATATGCTCCTTACCAAGAATAGGTTGGAATCTGTCCTTTCTCTTTTCAACAACTTCATCTTTAATTTTCATAATAAATTCTAAAGGATAGCCCCTTTCCAAAAACATATGAATCAAAAATTCACATTCCTCAGCAAAATCTAAATCATCAGAGGTCATTCTCGAAATCCTTACAAACTGCCCTTTCACAATGCTTCTTTTTTGATGAATGGGGTGTCCACTAGTAAAATGTAAATAACAGTTGGAGAAAGTTTTCTTCCTAAATACTTTAGATTTAAAATGATCATTATCCTTAATTAATGTAATATCTAAAAAAATGGATACTATGGGAACTGATCTCATGGGTAAACTTCAAAAATTTGGTAGTATTATTAATGTATAAAATAAATTCATCTAACTTTTCTTTGGTATCTTTCCAGAATATAACTATATCATCCAAGTAACGTTTATAAAGACACCAACAGTCTTTATAAGCACTATGATGGATAAAGTTAATTTCCCACGTGTTCAAAACCATATTCGCAAAGATAGGGGCACATCTTGCCCCCATAGCTACTCCACTTTTTTTGTTGAAAGAATTCCCCTTGAAATAAAATGTAATTATGCTTTAGGACTAATTCCATCAGTACCATACATATATAAACCTCATCATCGCTTAAATCAAAAGAATGTTTATCTGCGAAACTTGTCCCAAAAGGGTTACACATTTTCAAGTTTCCCATTATGTTATTGAAGGTGCACCATTCTATGCCTCGCTTTTAAATATGTTTGATAGTTGGGGCTTTGATTTAATGAGAGCCATTATTAAACAGAATGAAGGTGAAATGGTTACCCTTATGAAACAGATTGAGTCTGTAAATGACAAAATTACCAATGACTTGCTTTTCACTGTTACTGAAAAAAACAAAAAATATTTTGACTTAAGAAAAGCTATAGATATGAAATGTGATAGAATATTGGAGAGAAAGAAAAAGAAGATTAATAGAGATACTTATGAATATCAGCATCACTTGCAGTACCCCAAACCTAGAGGTACATACCATTCTGGTTATTTTGGTGATCATAGTAATAAGGGTCACAATATTTACCAAGAGTCTTACCCTATTGAAGAAAATAATTTGGACCCTTTAGGGTTTCCGCCTTTACGGAGATCAGAGAGAATCAAAAACCAGAGAGAAGGGAATTTTTACCAGAATGCATGGAGGGGGAGGGGCAGGGGCAGGAGATAACCAGCACCCTCAATACAGAGTTTCTTTCTGTAGGAAATGTTGAACAAAATATTAGTTTTAAAGTTGTTGAGACTGGTTTTGAGGAGAATTCTGTGATTTGTACTTGTAATGAATATAGTAATTTTAACATCTTTAATTACACAGAACTGAATATAGATAAGGTCTATTTTAGTTTATTTTCTAAAGGGTTGAATTTTGTCCCTAGGACTAAATGCGACATCAGTAGACTTTTAATTGATTTGAAGATGTTTTTAAAAAAGTAAATTTTGGATTGTTGTATGGTGATAGTGAACCTCATGATGGAACTTCCATTGTATTAAAAAAGAAAAGTATTTGGAACCCCCCAATTCATGCTCAATTAAGGAATTTTGAAAATTTAGTTGAGAAAGAGTTAAGATTTGGTATCAAGAATAATAGATTTTCACCTAATCTTTCAAGTATTGAGTATGGATTATTACAAAAATTAAAAGGAAACTCTAATTTAAGAGTCATGAAACCAGATAAGGGGGGGGTGGCATTGTTCTAATGAATAATATTATGTATGAAGCCAAAATGTTAAATATTTTACTTGATGAGTCAAAATATGGAAGTATATCTAAAAATGAAATTCATATTGGTTATAGGAAAATATTTCTATGTTGTATGATTTAGTTCTTGAAGGATTTATTGATAAAGAGTTGTTTGATTTTTTAAACAATGACAAACCGAAAATTCCTTCAATTTTTGGAATTCCAAAAGTGCATAAACACTTTTTGGACCCACCGCTGCGTCCCATAGTAGCATCTGAAGGATCAGTTATTTTCCCTCTAGCAAGGTATATTGATATTAAGTTGAAGAAATCCATGATGAAAGGGTTGACCTATCTGAAAGATTCTTGGGACTTGCTTCATATGGTAATGGAAAACCTATTTAGTTATGATCTTATTTTTGTAATGATTGATGAGGTTGATCTTTTCGGTTCCATACCACATGATATTGGCCTTATTTGGTTTGAAGAAGCCATTAGATTTTCTGGTGATTTAAGCGATGATGAGGTTTATATATGTATGGTACTGATGGAAGTAGTCCTAAAGCATAATTACATTTTCTTTCAAGGGGAATTCTTTCAGCAAAAAAGTGGAGTAGCTATGGGGGCAAGATGTGCCCCTATCTTTGCGAATATGGTTTTGAACACATGGGAAATTAACTTTATCCATCATAGTGCTTATAAAGACTGTTGGTGTCATTATAAATGTTACTTGGATGATATAGTTATATTCTGGAACGATACCAAAGAAAAGTTAGATGAATTTATTTTATACATTAATAATACTACCGAGTTTTTGAAATTTACCCATGAGATCAGTTCCCATAGTATCCATTTTTTAGATATTACATTAATTAAGGATAATGATCATTTTAAATCTAAAGTATTTAGGAAGAAAACTTTCTCCAACTGTTATTTACCTTTTACTAGTGGACACCCCGTATTCATCAAAAAAGAAGCATTGTGAAAGGGCAGTTCGTAAGGATTTCGAGAATGACCTCTGATGATTTAGATTTTGCTGAGGAACGTGAATTTTTGATTCATATGTTTTTGGAAAGGGGCTATCCTTTAGAATTTATTATGAAAATTAAAGATGAAGTTGTTGAAAAGAGAAAGGACAGATTCCAACCTATTCTTGGTAAGGAGCATATTTTTACAGACATTTCAGAATTGAATAGTTTAATTGAACCTGCAAAGTGTTCTAAAAACAGTGGTAATAATTTTAATAGGGCTTTCATTACTGACTTTAGTGGAGACGCTATCACGATTCAAAAAATCCTTGACAAAGAATGGGACAAATTTATTAAGATTAGTGACCTCAGCTTAGATAATACATCTTTTAAGATTATTTTTAGAAGAGGACGAAATATCAAGGATTGGTTGACACCACAACAAAAAGGAAAAAAGAAAACTATGAAAGCTAATGGTACTTTTCCATGTAAAATGTGTCCTCAGTGCCCTTGGTTGGCTGATACAAGTAGTATATTTATAGAGGCTAGAGGAAAGGAAATTAATAGTAGAACTCATAGTACTTGCGACTCCTTTGGAGTTGTATATATTGCCACTTGCAAAATTTGTTCAAGTTTTTATGTAGGGAAGAGTGAAAGGAAGATCAGGAGAAGAATATATGAACATATGAATGATATAAAAAATAAAAAAGTTACCAATGCACTTTATAAACATATGAATATCTGTCCTTTGGCTAAATTTACGTTTTTTATTATAGAAAAAGTACAGCAAGATGAGAGGGGTGGGTTATGGGAAACTAAGATAGAGTACTGGGAACTGTATTGGCAAATTGTTTTAGAAGCAAACAAGTTCCCAGGCTTAAATGATTATGTTTCCCTAGCCCCAGTTTTAAAGATGAGAGCAGCTAGACTCTAACAGTGTTCATTGTGTTATATATTTTCTTGCTTTTATACATACATTTTTATATATTTTTATATTTTAGATATATATTGAGATTTTAGATATACATTCATTATTTACTTCATTCTCATTTTTGTTTTTAATTTTTTTTTATCATATTTACTACATTTATAACCATTTCTATATTCATATATATTATATATATCATCTGTTTTATACTTGTATTTTATTGAGGGATTTTAGAGTTATATATATTAAGTGTGTCACATTATTTAATATTTATTTAACAAGAATTCTTTCCTAATACATATTCTCTACGTTTTTTAGACTTTTTTTGATTCATTCAGTGGGTATTTGCTGTTATTTTTATTTTGGCCTCTAGAGTGGACTGTTGAACAATATTTGAGTAAAACTGTTTGAATGTTTAATATGCTTTGAGCACTTTTATATTAGGTTATCATTATGTTGCTATCATATTGCCTATCTATGATTTTACAAGATTTAATATGTCTTCAATAAGCTCATGTGAACACATTATATTTTATTGTGTTATTTTGGCCATTACTTTTTCCTCTGATTGCACAGGATGGTTGGTTCTAGTTTTGTAAAGTTGAATTAGGCATGAGATTATGTATTCATGAGATGTTTTTTTATTGGGAGATTTGAATTAATTGTTTTACACCATCTACTATATATAAGGGGCATGATTAATTATTTGTTGTCTGAAGAAGTCTGTTTGTTAGACGAAAAATGTGATGTTTTTATTCGCTTAACGTTTTATATGTTAATAAAACCTTGGATTTTATCCTGAGCTGTCCAGTGTATTGTTTCTCCTCGTTGCAGTGCATTTGGAGTTTACTAGTTTTACTTGCACTGTTTTTTCCTTGTGTTCGTTTACATTTTTCCATTAACTACCTTGTGTTTTAGAACTAAGTACACTTTATTGAGAAGGTTTACAGAGTCATTTTTCTCTCAGGCCATAAGGACCCATTTAAGATAATTGCCAATGACTTTGTGGAGCATGCCATGGAGAAGGAAAATGGATTTTGGTCCAATTTGTAAAGCTAAATATACTTGGACCAGCATGATGCCCTCGTGTGGTATGACATTAAATAGCATGTTGTGATATGGATGCAGTTGTCGTAGGTAGATGTTCTTCGTTCCACATTGCTGCAGTCCTAACAATTGGGTAGTCCGCTGTCCAGTCGGCCCGAATACCAAAGTATAAGGCTGGCGGGTCAGGGCGGCGCGAAAGACTGGTCCAGTCCGTCCAGGGTATCATCTGCGCCGGACCCGCCCATATTCTCCAGTCTTTTGCCCGGCAGTCCGTGCAGAAGCAGTTTTGCAGTTTGTGCAGGGGATTTTTGCAAAATTTTTCTGACCAGGTTAAAGACTTCAGAGCGAATGGCTGTTGGCTAAGTACCCGTTGCTTTTTTTTTTTTTTTGCCTAACCTCAGGGATTGGGAAAAAGTGAAAAACTGTATAACTTGTACCTTTACAGCAGGAAACACATAGGGCTATGATGTATACCTTGTTTTTGTGTGTTTTAGCCTTGTTTACACGCCTGCTTGTGGCGACGATGCCATGCTAGATTTAACTAGCGCACTATAAAGAGCGGTTAGACTTTGTGGAAGCGCCTGTGTTTGGGAAGCGTTAAGCGTTATAATTGCCAAATGCTGCTCCGCGCGCCCAGACAAAAAAGCAAAAAGCGCAAAGAAGTGAAAGCTAGGGTTGATGAACCGGCAGTCCCAGGCGTCGGCTCTTTAGAAGGCTCAGGAGCTCACTCAGTTCTTTTCCAGGTGTTAGCTGAGTTGGAGTCCTGTACTGAGACTTTTGGGGTGCAGCCGAGCTTCAGGCTTCTAGGCCCAGGTTCTGGGGGTTCTTCAGGTAACTGATTCTTCCCTCTCTTCCCAAAGGTCTTTGAGGTCCTCCTTTTGTTTCCAAAAGGCCGGTCCCCTAGGTTCACCAGTTTTCTTAGGGGCTTCTCTACTCACCTCAAGATCTGAAGTACACTAAATAAATGGCAGAAGATTTAAGATTTAATTTAGAGGCTTCTAAGAACCTCCTTGAGAGAGAGGTATCCAGGAAACCTGAGTTTGAGAGTTTGGAACAGTGTTCAGAGAGAAGAGTGAGTCTTTTCTGATTCTGATGTGTTCTGGATTATCCTCAGATTCTGATCCTGATCCTCCTGATTCCCCCTCTCATTTTTAGGATTCCTCTTTTCCCATCTTTTCAGAAACTCTTTTTTAGATTACTTTGGAACTTTGAGAACTTTTTTTTAGAAGGGCTAAGATTAGGGATTTGCCTCCTTTGTTCTTTAAACATCCTAGTTTTAGTAGGTTTTCTACCTGTTGATTGTTGTGGCGAAGAAGAGTGTTAGAAGCCTGCTTCTAGGAACCCTTGCTGAGGCCCTCCTGTACCTGCTGGTCCTTGATTAAACCACAATGGAAGAGTCCTAGGAGGGACTTGAGGGAGGATCTCAGAGGGCAGAGCTCAGGCGTTAAAAGACTGGGAGGTCAAAGACCTAAAGGCAAGGGCTGTTATCTGTTGGTAAAAAAAGGCAAGGGCTTTGGAAAGGTGTTTGAGGAGGAAGGGACAGACTTCTTCCACTTTGTGTATACTTCATTAACTTTAACCATGAGAGCTAAAATATCAAATTGTCTAAAAAAAATATGGAAATTAGTATTGCTTGGGAAGTTGAAAGGGTTGGTATTTGGTGTTGAAGGTATTGAAGTGTGTGCTTGATGGAGTGGTTTTGAGTGGTCTGAACTCTGTTGCTTGATGCTGCCTTTGGGTTCTGGTTTTGCGCAGGCAGCCTTGCTTGCCTGCAGGACACACTAGTTCTGGGTGTCGGGATTTTGATTTGTTGAAAAACAGTCTGATTAGTTACTGATGAAAACAAAAGTTTGATTGCTCCTTTAAAGTCCCGTGGGTTTAGTGTTTGAGAGAATGGAAGACAATTTTTGCAGGTGCAGCCAAGATTTAGTTGCAATTGGCCTACTAAGGGATGGAGTTATCCTGCTTATGATTAGGAGTCTAGGGTAGGGTCTGATTTAGTAGGCGAGGGAGGGATTCTGCTTTTGGTGCCTAGAACAGGAGTAGGTCCTTTTCAGGTAGGAGTAGGGAGCTCAAGGTGCTTTTCAGCCTAGAACAGGGAGTCCACTAGCTCCTCTTTCCCTAATCTCTCCTCCGGTCTGCCAGTCTGGGAGAGAGACAATTTCTTTTCAAAGAAAATTGCAGTTTTTAACATTCTGATTTCTCCTCTAAGAAATGGATTTGTTTCATTCAAAGGAACCTTGGTTTGGATACATTCAACATTCTACAGCATTTTAGCCTCCACTTCATGCCCAAATTCAAAGAATAAATTCTCAAATTTTCCAAATACCAAGGCTAGGTAGCCAGTCCTCCTCCACAAAGGAAGAACTGAAAAATTTCAGTTTATTTCACTAGAACCCATTCAAAGGGGCCCTGGGAGCAATTCTCTTCTGGATTTATCAGAAGGGACCTGTTGGGCTGACCAAAGAGGGAAGAGAATCTAGGCAAAACACTTCTTATCTGTTTCTTTAGTTCAAGATGTTGCTTACTTAAATGCTTTTCTCTCTCTAAGCAAATCGAAATATTCTGCTGTGGCAAGATCACTATCTAGGTAACAGTTGCCTCTATTTCTGATGGGCTTCAAGATTGCCTTGGACTATCTACTGCATCAAGTATCTAGTTTAGAGGAGTCTCAGTCTCATTTTCACGTTCTCTGCATTGCCCTTTGGCTTCTCTGCTGCCCGGAGCACAATACTTCTGGCTCAAGGAATTCTGATGGCCCAGGGCCTGGGAACTATCAGACCTATATCCTTATTTGGGCTAAAGATTATCTGGCTCAAGAAAGGAAGGGAGACTACAGCAGATTGATGGAATATTCTCTAGCTCTTGCATACAGCCTGCATCCAACATCTCTAATCATAAAATGTAGTTTAGGAACACTCCTTCAAGACTTATCACAGCCATGAAGAGAATACAGCAACTTCAATCAACTTCCTCCACAGGTTCATGACTGTGATCAGATCAGTCCTTCAATCTGCAGTCTCATCGGTCATTTGACAGCTGGTTTCTGTCCATCAAGCATCAGGTATCTGCTTCGGTAGGAACAATGGTACTTATCACTTGGAAACTTCATAAAAGACACTGTCATCAAAAGGAAATGATGCCTTAACACAGGACTCCCGGACCCACAGTGGGAGCTTCCATAAATGGGGAGTGGAAACAGGACAATGTGCCTGGCAAAAAGGAGCTTTGTCTAAACACAAGGAAGGAGCCTGACCCGACCAGGGTAAGTGGAATTTTGAGGCAGATCAAGCCTCAGGACAGATTTGATGGCTCGACTATCTGGAAAAGCTACACACTACAAGTCAGTACAGGATCAAGACAGCATCTCCTCTATGCGGATGTGGGATAACAAGCAGTTCAAACAAGACAAGGCTTCTGTCTTCTAAGTTACTTCTTTTCTGGGGGGGGTTGATTCCAGACAGCATACCACTGTCATGTGGTACATCAACAAACGACAGCTCATGACACTGTCTGGGGGAAGCTCAGAAAGCAAATTTTGATTGAGGTGCAGGCCAAATGGAGGACTAGAGCTCTCCGCTTGATCCCCACGGCACAGAACTTTGGACAAGATGTGTCAAGTCCACACAAATTCATGTATCACAACAAATTGACAGTGGATAATCTCACTTCAGAAATTCTCAGTGTGCACTCTGATTCAGTCACATCTTGCTTCCTTCCTATGGTTCTCTCACAGGTGCCACAAGCTGCCAGCTCAAGGCTTCACTCTGAAGACACAGCATCACCTCCTAACTGTCCCAAAGGTGCTCAGAATCTTCTGGTACCCCACTTTCCCTCACTACCTCTCTTAGCTCCTCTTTGCAAAGGTTTCATCAGAAGTGAGAGCAGAAGACTCTGTGGATATTACACTGGCTTCAGCTTGATTGAAACTGGTACCATCTACATTCTGACAATCTGATCAGGATAAATCTCTACTCTCTTCACCTTTTGAAATCTGCTATTCTGATCTCAAACAGCATGAGCTTCTAATTCAGCTTCACTCTGGAATTCATTGGCCTGAGATTTTAATTTGGAGTTCAAAGCAAGCAATCTTAATCTCAACGATACTTCTTTTTGGAAAGTGGAGCATATGAATTTGGAGATTTTAATTTTGTCACATAGAAAAATGGAAGAGATTTTTGTTTTGTGCCTTTTCTGAAAATTTGACTTCTCTTGTTTAGAATATTGTTCTCAGCTCTTTTCTATCTTACCACTGATTATAATACCAGGTTTGTATTTCTCTTCAGATTGTTTCTTCCCACCATTGATTTCAGCTACTGCATTAGAGCTCCTTCTGACTGTCTCTGCTGTCTTGGCTATTGGAAAAACTAACTCTATTTTCTTTGGAGATGTGACTTTAGGCTGTTCCTCCTTATTGCCCCACTGGTTGGCTGGTTTTCGCACGGTATTAATTTTGACAGAACCTTTGTACTCTTTGCTATTCTGTTGTTGATTTTTTGTTTGTTTTCTTTTTCCAATCTTTTGTGCAGACCTTGCAAAACTAGGGTGCAGATTTGCATTGCACCTGGTTCTTGTGTCATTTTTTTGGATTCAGCAGAGATTGCATAATTTGAGCAGGATAATCCTTCTTTTATGCCTAAAAATTGGTTTTAAATGTGCTTTTTCCAAGCGCTTCATTTTCGCCTACTTTTTTGCAATTAAACCAAAATAAATGGAATTTTGTTTGCTTTTGCCATTGCGATTCTGCATGGGATATTAGTTTCCAGCTACTATTAGTTTTAGTTCAGCTTTGCATTTGTTTTGTTTCAACATTTTGAGTTACAAAGGGGCTTAAGAGAGTTGATAACATCTAGGGCTTTCTAGGTGGATTCTTTTTTGCATTGCATTTTGTTATTCCCCTCCTTGGCAAGGAGGATTCCAGCTGTCGGTCAGCCTCATCAATTCTGGGCTACTGCACTTCACCAGCTATATTTTATTCTTGGGTGGAAAGGAGGAAGCTGGGAGGCAGAGCAAGCATTGTCAGAATGCTTGCTATAAGCAAAAATTACCATAGGCTTAGTACTCTGCTCAAGGGATTGGGTTGGTTTGTTGACGTTTGGTTAATGTGTTATGTTGGTTATAGTATATTTTTTATGTCTGCCCTGGATTGTTGATGCAGGTGGCATGACTACTTGTACATATGAGACTGCAGCAACATGGAGGCAAAGGGTAGTTAGAGGGGATGTTTATATAATATGGGGACTGATTTATAATGCCAACTGACATGCATCCTCGTGGAGTTAAATATTTATTTGCTTGCGTTTTATGTAATTATTTTCAGAGATTACTTTAGTTTGCTGTCTCTCCCAAACAACTGGTAACTTTCAAAGATATGCTTTTGTTAAATCAGCAGCAAAGTTTCCAGGTGAAAATATATATTAAAATAAAGAGACCATGAGCACTTTGTTAAATATATACATCTGCTTATTAACACACACTTTTTAACTGAAAGAAAAGAGTAACTGGAAAAGTAAGGAGAAACGCTGGAAGACAGAAATGCTTTACTGACCCCTTGATATTACTTTGTAAAAGTTTTAAAAAAGTAGCTGAAATCCTCTCCATTTAATTTATGTGTATACTAAAGTGAATAATAGTGGAATGTGAAATTAAAAGCATGCTTTAATATGTAAGAGCCAGACCTGCTCATTATACTGAAAGATTGATGTAACAATTTTACAGTAATGTGATCTTCAGAAATGAATCTAATAAATGAAATGATCTCATATATTTCCCAGCCTTCATGCAATTAAAATTGTCAGCACTTATTGTATTTCAGCTAAAAGTTGTCATTGAATTATATCTACATATCAGAGTAGTTATTCAATTAACAATTATTTTACAGTATCAGTATAAATAAAAAAATACAAGTGGGTTGTATTTTAACAACAAAGTGTAAATATTCCCAAGTTGTTTTTGCAAAATAGTAAAATACTATAATATCTACAAGTCAAGCTTTTTTTTCATGTATCATTTGGATCTTTTTTTCTTTGATAGTGTATTGTTTCCCTTACTTATGGTTCACTGCCGACAGCAGTGCAAAAGCATTCCTTTGATACAAGCATCTTGAGATTTGTTTGACAAATAAGTACCAGCCAAATGACTTATTACTCTTTTAAATACAATCTTCAGGTCTCCCTGATTTGTAAGAATGGTGATACATAGGATGTTATTTGTTTGTAGCATATTTCTATCTATAACAGCAGACCTCATTTAAAAGCATATGAGATACTGCTGCTCAGTCATTTCACTGAGGTTTTCTTGTATCTTGGGGACTTTTAACATACCAGACCTGTCTGTAAAGTGCCATTTCTTTAAGTTCCTGCATATTTATATTCATTACGTCAGTAATGCTGCTCCTCCTTTTGCTTTCAGTCTTTCTCAGCATTGTTTCTTTTCTATATTTACTCTTATCTTCCTGCTATGCAGCCAACATATTTTAGCTTTATCATCATGCATTGCAAAGAACAGTTGCTGATTATTTCCTTAAGTATTCAATTATTTGATCTCCTTGCACTCCACAGAGATCTCACAAGTTTTGTCCAATACCACAGTATAAATGCATTACCTTTCTTACACAGACATTTTCTTATAGTTCAGCTCTCATAGATGTGTTATAACAAGGAAACGTGGATTTTTTGCTCTTGAAAATCTTATCCAGAATTGCCATAGTTTTCCTTACAGAAAAGCTAACATCATTTGACTTCATGGCTGTAGTTTCCATCTGTAGAGGGCTTTTTATTCATTTATTTGTCCTTTGTTGACCAGGTCAGTCTCACTAGATTAGTGGACTCTTAATGGAGGACCCATGATGGTATTTATAACTACGGAAACTTTGGCCAGGGCACTAGGTAACTTCTCCTACTTTATTGAAATATAAGTATTTAATTCAAGACTGATGAGACTGAAATACTTGACATACTGCAAAGATTATTAAATATATAAGCGGCTGGTAAAGCAAATAAAAAACGATAGCAAATGTGTAGAATGGGGAATAAAAAAGCCAGTAGGGTGCTACACATGGAAACACATTTTATTCTTCACTTACCCTGTTTAATTTATGTTAAAGGCAGAGGGATTTACTGAAATACTTTAGACAAAGTTGTGCTATTTTTCTAAGGATATCTCTCATCTGATTGAGGAATGTAATAAAGTAAGATATAATCAATGTGCTGAAAGGGGGACACACGGCAAGTGCAGAATGCTGAAACAAAATTGGGACATTTTTGGTTGGACTTTATTGAAAAAAAATTAATGAAAAAGTAATGGACAGAAAAATGTGGACGAAGAAATGAATGAGTGAATGAAAGTGTTAGTTACAGTTTATAGTTCTGAAAATAGCAGCTATGTTGAAGGGACACAAGCATGTAACAAGCAAGATGAACAGATACACGAGGGTAGCAAATGTCCCAAAGTAGGGGGAAAAGAAGTAGAAGGAGAACCTTAAAATATATTGCATAATCAGATAAGGAAAGAGAAAATGCAGTACAAAAGAACTTCAGTAGGTGAAAGTGGGAAAATGCGAGAAACATTTTGACCCAAACTTAAAAAAATAAATAAATAAGAAAATTGAAATTATATGACTGATATAATTGAATCTGAATAGCATAATTGATATTGCTAGAGGAATGTTTATTACAGTGGTGTAACAAGTTTGTTACAGATGTGATTATTTTCTGAAATATGAAATGTATTAAGGATAATGATTACAAATTCAGCTCTAATGGGGAAGTAAAATAGTGAGGAAACTGGAGAATAGATGTTCAGGATTGGTTATTCTATTTAATGAAAACAAAACTATTAGATTTTTGTGTTGAGTGTACATAAAGATACAGTAGTCAACATAAATGGGGGAACAGACGTTTTCAGGCTAGGGATTTATATATAAACCAGTCTAAAAGAAAGAACTTTTATTTGAAGAAATTCAGCATTGTGTGATTGTGAATATGAATGCAATCCCTTTATTGAAATTTAATTATAATATTTGAGGAAAGGGGTATAAAATAATCAAGATCCTAGAAGAATGAAAGAAATTGTGCAGTGGGAAATTTAGCTTTAGGAAAAGAGAGGGGAAATAGAGTGAAATAGTTGTCCCGGTCCCCTTCAAGAAACGCATCACAACGAATGACATTTGATGACCTTTATTAAATTTCCATAAACATAAATGTTAGCCAATATTCATTAATTTCAACCAAACATGATACAGGTGAAATAATATCCATGTAACATATTCACAGGACAGCGGAAACCTGCTCATCCTGATCAGTAAGCAGCGTCCATATCTCCACTCACGAAGCAGCATACCCACTCTCTTCCATTACCATTTATTGCATTATACCCTCAACCAAATAAGCAGCTTCCTCCGCTTGCTTATATATTATCAAGCAGCGCAACTGCTCACTTTCCTTTCCCAACTTATTGAATTGACCATCCAACACCAGAGGGGGAACAGAAGAGGCCAAGCTGGCCCCTCTTCTCTGCCCACCAGCCTGACCAGGCTATTCCCCCTCTCTCCACCAAACTTCCATAATCTAGCCATCATTAGGTGATAAGGCCAAACATCATTCGGTGTACAATAATTGCCAGGACATTACCAGCCCCTGGCAATTACCTAATGATTACCAGGGCATGACTTCCCACTGGACCAGGAAAACTCAACCCTCAACCACCGAAACTAAATAAAAGCAATTGCATACCACCCTTCCCTGTCAAAGCCACCTGCCTTCAACCTACCAAGTAATGCCCAGTCATGCCCAGTCAGCCCATCTTCATTTGCAACCTCCAAGGGATCTGTAAAAGAAAAACTGTAAATACTTCATTCACACATAATCACAACTTCTTAATGACAGTATGCACCACCACTGGCATATGTCCTTCATCAACTGCTTAAAATGCATTTACTGCCACATACAAAACACCAATGAAACTTAAGATGTGTTAACAAAACTACCCGTAAGATTTCCTCCACCTCACAGATTCACGATACAACTAATACCCATGTGAAATAAACAAATGATTGCATTAAAAGGCCTATTCTATAAATAAATATCACTCTTTTCCCAACCAAGTAGTTCCCAACAACATTGTTAACCATAATTAAGGCAAAAAAAAAATCCATAGTCGTGCTATTATAGCCTATTACCAAACCTGAAGTGTAAATTTCCCCCCCACAGCTCTACCTAGATCCCTTTTGGACACGGGCAACAATCACCCATGTCCCTCTTAAATAAGAGCAACATGCAATGCACTCTGAATTAAGGAATCTTACTTACCTCAAGCTGTCTAGGTCATCAAAACCTTAGAGCCATTAACCTAGTAACTAACCCCACTCCTGAAATTGATGCCACTCCTCCCACCAGTAAGAACCCAAAAACTATTCCTAAGCAAATATTAAACCCTGCTATAACTTGCCCTTAACATACCTTATCCTCCCTTGGCCTTGCACTACCCAGCGGCACCAACCTTGAAATGTCTTAATGAGTATAAAACAAACACTTGTTAACATACCATCTACCAGACATCAATCCCGCCTCCCCCAACAGAATACCTTACCTCCAAATACAAGTGCATAATAACCATAAATAAAATGAATATAGACAAACTGACTTTTACGGGCCCTAGCACCAGCAACCTAATGACTTCCTATGCCTTTAATTACTGCATCTTCCAAACATACGCTGTCTATTTCCTACCCCATCCCCTCTCTCTTGTATGCAGCCCCTCTCATTATCAGCCTTCAATTCTCCCTAAAGTCAAAACTGTCATCCTGCTATAATTAAATTTCTAAGTTTGCTACTGGGACCAAATTCTACTCCCACCACTGTGATGCACTCCACTCCTTGAACTGGCTGGAACTCCCCCACTATCTCTCTTACATAGGTTCATAGATTAGTACTAGGCTAACTGCCCTTGTGGGCCATTTTAAGCCTAGCCAACTACCCCATGTGAGAATCAAATCCTGCACCTTGTGTCTGCAAGGTAAACACCTTAACCATTATGCCATCCTCCCACCCTAGGGTACATTCAACTCTTAACTGATCACAAACTCATTTTCAAACCCTCTAATTGCCCTTCCCTCTCCTTCATACTCACCTTGCATTATCCTGACAGACTACTCAGGTCCGGTAACCAGAGCCTCCTTGAAGTGTACTAACCCTTATGTGCACCTAGGCAATTGCTCTTGTCTTTCTCCCTCACTCTCCTATGGAATTCACTGCTCCCCCCATTCGAATCACCCAAAACCACCCCACCTTCAAGACCATGCTCCATTCCTATCTCTCTTCTTACTGGGAATGCTCATGCTTTCACCCCACCTGACTCCCTCTATATCATTTCTGCTCCTTCATCCTTTTTTTCTCAAAAACTCAACCTAGTGACTCCCTTCATTTCATTTCCACCCCCCCCTTCTTTCCTTTCTCATAACTCACCCTATTCACCTTTCACTGTTCTACTCTCTTGATAATTCTTCCTTCCTCTCACCTCATAAAAATGAGGGCATAAGTGCCTGTACTCCAAATTATACTTGTGTACTACAAAATACCTGTTTTAATTTCATTTAATGCTTTGTTACAACACCTTGCTCAAATGTTATTTTTCTGTCTTCTATATTACTGTGTTTTTAGTAGTTTTGAAAATTGCATTGTATTTAACTTTGATATTAGTTTTGTAATAATTGTATATGGAGCTTTTCTCCCCAGGCCTCCAGTGAAAACGGACTCATTTTGGCCCAATGGACTTTCCCGGTTAACAAACTGCAAACAAATAAAATTCCATGCATCAGCTACTCTCTCAGAGAACTAATTAGTACAACTCCCATTCCTATATCACCGTCTGCCGAGGTTGCCTGCTAATTCTGCTACTTTTCAATAACTCCAAATATTCCCAGAGGTAACCATCTCTAAGCACTGTACAAATTCAGGTATTTAATCTTTCATAATAACAAAATTTTTACACCCCCCCCCCCATGCCCTTTGTGTAGTCCACTGTGCTCTTTCTGAATCACTCATGTTTATTTTCTTATAAGGTTTCCAGGTTATTATCCTATAACCCAGTTTGTTTCTAATGGAATTTCCCACTTACCTTCCTTCCCCCTTTATGATGCTTGATGTTCTTAAGAGTGGGACAAAGGCCCATATAAGGGCAACTCCCCATAACCCTAAACTTATAAGCCAGCATTCACCTCAACATGAATTCACCATCTAGAATGAAGTGCGTACCTCCATGCCCTGCCCCCGCCAAGAATACCTCTGACCCTCCCTGCCTTATATCAGCACAGGCAATCAATGAGATGCACGATAACTTTCGTAAGGAACAGACCAATACCGTGACCAAAATCTGGATAATCTGCCACATTCTGGGGTGTTGAGTGGTATTCCTTTACCTAGATTCCATGTGTGAAGGAGGGAGGTGACCCTGTATCACTTCTGAAATGGGCCAACCCTCCCATGACTGCTGTGGCTCACTGAATGTTCAGCGGAAAACTCTCTCTAATTCCTGGATGGCTCCTGACTTCCGCACCCTCAAAAAATGCACTACTCTTGATGCCTCCCACCTGTTAGTGCAGCAGGGAGCCTGAAACTCAAATGCATATCAGTGCAGTCCGACAGCTACCCTCAGTGATTCACCAAGCTGTGCCCAAAGACCGTAACTTATGAAAAATTAACTAAACCATGATATAAATGCAGACAACTTCAAAAAATCAGCAAGCGATCTTACAATGCATGCGCTGTGGCAATCATAACTTTACCTTACTCACAGACCGCAAAAAGCCCCAAATGCTGCTGCTGAAGCAATGCACCAACAAAACTCAAATCACACTTAAGAATACCTCTCAGCAACTTCTCACTTGATCAAAAGTATAAGGCCCAAAGCTGGCTATTCCATTAAATCCATACCACTGAGACGGAACCGGAACAAGCATCAATACTCAGCTGAAAGCCAGATACTTCCACATGCAAAACTGCAACCAGCATACAATTCTGCCTTTTAACCCCCCCCCCCCCCCAATCACACAGTTGAAAAGCACCACTGACACAGACATAGGTCACTCCTGACCCAACAGAATAAACAACCATGCAGCTGAAATAAATGAGTTCTGCAACATAAATGCTGGCCTTAGTAATCTCACTAACTGTACAAATAATGCAGTAGTGAATGCACAATAAAGCAAAACATTCACTGCACAGAAATATTAAGAAAAAGCAAATTAAGAAATATTTACAATTGTATACACACAGAAAGATCAGCATGTTGCTAAAATCCTATTGAGAAAAACACAGTCACATATAACATGGCTGGAAAATTACATTATACCTGAGAACAAGCTCCATAAATATGTTCTCTTTCCAAATTAAGTGTTACACATTTTGCAGGGAAAATAGCAGTCTGAAGTGTTGAACTCCTAACCCTGAACACTACCGTCAGAGGAATGTACCACTAAACCATATGAGCTGTAAAATTGAAGTGTTTGGTATGCTCTTTTCAGAATTTCCTTTCTCCTTATCCTTATCCCATCAACCCATGCATATGCACTACACCACCAAATTCAAGTTCACCGGACGAAAAGTGCAACCTTCCCCAAAGATGCTGATTTCAGGAAGGAACAGGCAGGACTAAAGTCAATAAGTAACATCAGTCGAGATGGACAATACATTGTATTACTATTAACCATCTAATAAAATTGACTTCCCCATGCATTAAATAAACTCATAATTTGTGATATTTGTGCCCAATTACTTTAAAAGTTCAGGACACATTTAGTTGATAGTTTTATAACAGAAACTGCTAGCCCTCCAAATTACCGTACATCCAGGAGGGATTCAAAGTCCTTAAGTATTTCACTAGATGTGGGCTGTTTCCCACCGAACTGTTGTATAACACCTAATAATACCCACTGAAGACAGAACCACAAGTGTAAACCAAAATGTAGTCACCACTTTCACACTAAGCCACCTATTATTTCTATGGAACATACAGAAATGTAGATTTGACACCACTTGTTTAACCAATGTTCCTTTTCCTTGCAGCTGTTACTGCTTAATGAGCATGTGCAGCACCTGCCTGCTGCAGGCCCTATATCCAAGCAGTAGAAATGCACACTTCCCCTGACTACCAAAACAGCTTAAATAACTCCATGCACTGCCAGTTGCCATTCCAATGGGACAAAGAACTTCTAGACTGAGGTTAATGACCCACTATCTGAAATGTTCCCTTGCCTCCCAACTGCATATACTAAATATTGCTCCTATAATCCTTGAAAGGAGCTGTTGAATGCACCATTTATTTATTTATTTATTTTTATTTCAATTTTAGCTAAGCTTTGACCATGGAAGGGCCTAACCTTCCTCAACGTTATTCTCAAAGAATTCTGCCATGTGCCAGCCCTTGCTCAAGGGTGCCTGAATAAGTAGCCTACCCCCCCACCCCTACATCATGTAAGCTGAGCTGTCTGAACCCCTTAAAATTTCATTGTAATAACTTGGCCTCCAATATATTAACAACCCCACTAAAACTCTAAAGACCTAAATCCTGCCAATAGAGAAAGAAAAGAAAATACTGTGCCACCATACTTGCCTCAGTCATCATCGGAATACTAACCCAAGGCCTACCTGACCAGCAAGATTCTTACATGTCGTCATGGGTGTAGACTTGCTCTGTAGCAAGTTCACACCAAAATGTGACTCCTACTCTAGTTACACTTGCCTAACATCCTTTAAGCCCCTTCCTACCCCTACCTGTAGTAGCTGATTCATAGCATTTATAAGTGTTTGCTGTACCTGTTTCTGCCTGTTTTGTGAAAAAAAAGAAAAAAAAGAAAAAAATATCTCTTGTTTTTCCTGCTTTACTAGTTTAGTCCAGTTTCAGAGTTGCTGATTCCTGGGCTTTGGTTGTAGTTCCTGTGTACTGTTTCCTTGCCTTATTTGGGGGAAGGGAAGCTACCTTGCTTACCAGTGGGAGTGGGAAGCATTGAGCTGCCTTTTGTCCAGTTTTGTGAGGTTTCAGCCAGTAACTAGTAGTTTATTGGTCGTTTTGGGCAAGTTTCTAGCTTTTTCCAGCCCCTGGTATAAAACTTTCAGCTTGTACCTACTCAGCACAGACTCCACGTGGGCCAGCAGAGTAATCCAGGCTGCAGAGAGCTGAATAAGCGACTTTTCTTGATACTAAGTATATTTTTGTTGCTTTCCACATCTGAATACCTAGCAACTGTATTTCGCCTGCCTTTCTGTTACATTGAAGCTGTTTTTACTGCATTTAACTTAATATTGCACTTGGAATCCTTGTTTGTTACTATTTGACTGTATTTGTAGCAAATTCTTCTGTGTAAGCTGTAGTAGCTGATTCATAGCATTTATAAGTGTTTGCTGTACCTGTTTCTGCCTGTTTTGTGAAAAAAAGAAAAAATATCTCTTGTTTTTCCTGCTTTACTAGTTTAGTCCAGTTTCAGAGTTGCTGATTCCTGGGCTTTGGTTGTAGTTCCTGTGTACTGTTTCCTTGCCTTATTTGGGGAAGGGAAGCTACCTTGCTTACCAGTGGGAGTGGGAAGCATTGAGCTGCCTTTGTCCAGTTTTGTGAGGTTTCAGCCAGTAACTAGTAGTTTATTGGTCGTTTTGGGCCAGTTTCTAGCTTTTTCCAGCCCCTGGTATAAAAGCAGCTAAGCGAGTTAGCGATTTAGAGCGGAGCTGCCACTGTTGCACACTAGGGCAGTGCCGGTTAAGCAGGTTTAAACTATTCGGGCTACCTAAAGTCCACTCTTCAAATTTTCCCTTAAAACTACTTTCCTCGAACTATACTACTGATCAAATCAGCGTATCCTATAACTAAAAGATCAACTCTACTTGACTCCAAGTAGACTATTCTCTATCTATTAAACCTTGCACTTGCTCCTACAGTACTTATTACCTTGATACGGCACTCTTGTCATAGATAGTACCCCAAAAAGGCAACCCCCCATTTCTCGGTCACCCACGTCCCCGGAATCTTTTTAAAGTTTTTCGTCTACCCTTCTAGCATGTCGAGGGATCAGTTGCTAGTGTCCTCTCCTGCTCAGCTGGTGAACCTGGGAATATTGAGGCAATGTTTCAATTGCCTCATGTACACAGACAACCCTTTCCTCCTCCCACAAAACACAAATACATGCGAGAGATGCAACTATACGGCCAAACTGGAGGCTGAGCTCTCTCAACATAGGACTGGCAAGACCAGTCAGGAGGAGAAGGTTACCACACACACTATAGACCCAGTCTCACATAGTACCATTACAACCTCAAATCATACACATAAACACACAAAGACATACTCGGAGGCTCTGATCAAAAATCTACCAAAACAGCAGAGGCCACCAAAGCAGACACCCAAACAACCACCACCTCAGAACACAACACCCGCAACACATAGACCTCACAGTCAGAGTGTCAAACAGTCACAGCCCTTAAGGCCAAACACAATGCCAGACACACTAGTCATTGGTGACTCCATAGTCAGACACACTGATGTCCCGCTCACCAGACTGAGTAAGGAGAAGGTCACAGTAAGCTGCCTGTTGGGCACTAGAATCCGCCACATAACGCAAGCACTCAGGTCTCTCAACAGCAGGTACAAATATGACTCAGTCATTGTCCACGCTGGTGTAAACGACCTGAGACGTACCTCCTTGGACTACATGAAAAGAGACATTGAGGAGCTCTCTGATTATGTAGCCCAGGCAGGTATGCCCTGACCTTGAGCAGTATCCTACCTTCACCAAGAATGATGCCACAATACAGAGATAAGATGATCAGCTTTAACAATTGGCTTAAACACTGGTGTCATTCAAAGGGGATCCAGTATCTGTCTGCCTGGGATGACATGCTGGACAAGCCACGCTGCTTCAAGGGCGGCTTGCACCTGTCACCCTGGGATTCCGGATATTGGCAAAGGCTCTTGCCACCCCATAGTGCCTTTTTAGGCAAGGCTCAAATTCTAAACCTACCACCCTAGAACACAAAAAGGAAAAAACTAAGGGTAATGCTGCTCAATGCCAGAAGTCTAAATCTCAAAATGCACACTCGAGGCCCTTCTCAGTATGGAGAACATCGATGTCTGTGCTGTGACAGAAACCTGGTTCAAGGCTCCTGAGAGCACCCCAGCGCTATCAGGTTTTACCTCATATCATGCGTTCCGGCCCCAAAATCCGGACAATACCAAGAAAGGAGGGTATCCATATTCATCAAGGACACCCACACCTCAAGACTGGTGGCAACGCGCGATGCATCGGAGACCATCCAGGTGCAATTAACCATAGGCAAGACTGCTCTGCAAATTGTAGCATGTTACAGGCCACCCTCACAAACTCAGGAAACTCACATGGCCTTCCTGAAAACACTAGAGGGATAAATGTATCACCAAACACCATCATACTAGGTGACTTCAATTACCCTAATATAGACTGGGAACACTACTCAAGCCCAAACACCCTAGCCCAAAAGTTCCTGGAATTCATAAACTCAAATGCCATGGAACAACTAGTCACCATCCCCACAAGAGGAGATAACATACTTGATCTCATCATCACGAACATGGGAGCACAATGTTCAACACGAAGTATACCCCTCACTGGTGAGATCAGATCACAAACTAATCTCGCTGGAGGTCCTCATCCCACCCCACCTGAAATAAAAAGACCACAGTAAAGAACTTCTCAAAAGCCGACTTCACACTTCTAAAGACTAGTGTGGTCTCCTTTCAGGCCCCGAGCCGGCGGAAAACAATACTCAAGCCGCTGAATCACTTACAAACGCCTTCTACCAGCACCTGCAGGACTGCATGGATAAGGCAATCCCAAGCAAAACAAAGACTCTTTGTACCAAAGGCAAGCGTCCAGTCTGGTGGACCCCAGCCATAAACAAACTCTACAACAAAAGGAGGAAGCTACTACAAGATAGAGCAAAATCCTTAAAAGGTAAGACACCCTTGATCACTATAAGTAAAAACTAAGAGCTCTCATAAAATCATCCAAAGCAAATTTCGAGAGAAAAATAGCTAAAGACTCAAAAGACAATCATAAGGCCTTCTTTAGCTATGTTAGAAACCTAGGAGGAAACTCCCAGATATGCTCAGAACTAGTTCAAAATGATGTGAAGATTACTGATCCTACAGACATTGCCAACATACTGGCTGACAGGTTCAGTGCAAACTTCTCCCCTCCCCAAAAGGAGAGATATCTATACCAAATGAGTGCAGCCCCCAAACATCTCCAGCGCCCAAGTGAGAACTGCTCTCTCCAAAGCAAAAACACAGCATCCATGGGACCCGATGGTGTCCCCGGCTGTGTGCTCCACGAACTCAATGAGGAATTAAACCCACAGCTAGGACAGCTGTTTAATCAAAGTCTTACCTCTGGATACGTACCCAGGAGTGGCGCACTGCAACTGTGGTCCCACTTCACAAAGGCGGTGCCTCCACAGACCCTGGAAATTACCGCCCATTAGCTTGACAAGCCTTATCTGCAAAGCCATGGAGAGGATCATAATGGACCTCATAAATAAAGACATAGGGAATTTGCAGACTTTGGATCCAACCCAGTTTGGCTTTGTCAAAGGCAGATCATGCCTTTTAAACTTGGTTGACTTTTTGAAACAGTCACCAAAGCCATTGATGAGGGAAAGGCAGTCCATACAGCCTACCTCGATCTGGCTAAGGCCTTGATACAATACCCCACTCGGGTATCATTGAAAAACTCATCAGCTTAAATGTTAACCCATACATCACAAGATGGGTTGCAAACTGGCTGAGTGACAGAACCCACAGGGTCAGAGTTGCTGGCGCCATGTCAGACTCAAAGCCTGTCACAAGTGGTGTCCCACAGGGCTCAGTCCTGGGCCCACTCTTGTTTGGCATCTACTTTTCCAAGTACAAGCAAACACAGGAGGGTTATGGCTGACAAAGTTTGCAGATGACTGCAAACTGGGCCATAGTAGAAAACACATCTGACACAGATATCCTTCAGAAGGGTCTCACAGAAACGGATAACTGGTGCCAGAGCCACGGCCTAAAGTTAAATGCCAAAAATGCATAGTCATACCCTTCGGGAAAAACAAGGTTACCCCTAGCTACCAAATAGGTGGCAATCCACTGAGCACAGAAGAAGTTATCAGGGACCTGGGGACCCAGGTTGATAGTAGTCTGTCATTCGACACCCATGTAGCTAAAGTAGTTAGGAAGTCCTTCTACATTGCCCACCTTATCATGAAGGGATTCTCATCTAGATCAAGGGAGGTCATAGTCTCCCTTTACTCATCACTCATCAGACCAATGATTGAGTACAATGCCCCATTCGGAATGTATCTGACCCGACACTTGCAGCAGCTGGAGAGGCCACAAAAGTTCCTCACCAAAAGGATAAAGGGTCTCAAAAATCTGTCCTATGCTGCCCGACTGAAAGAACTCCAGCTCTATTCAGTTGCTTACCGCTTGCTCAGAGGTGACCATTGCCTAACATACAAGGCCATGTCAAACCCAGATTTGATGAATATGCTTCACCTCAAAAAATCTAGATCCATCAGAGCCACAAGGGCGGGAGACTTAAACCTCGACACGGCTATTAATAGGACGTGCTGGAGAGATAGATTCATCACCCAAAGACTCCCTATGCTGTGGAACAAAATCCCGGTACATGTGAGGCAGAGCACCTCGCTGGCCTTGTTCAAGAGAAATCTTGACCAATGGATGGGAGATCGCAGATATACCCCAGGAATTACCTCAGTGTCACTGCTCGACAGAGGCACAGCAAAATAATGGGTATAGTTCCCCATACTAAAGGGGTGGCGTAAGCCACAAAACAATGGGCTAGGCTTATAAATGCCCTCGGGCAGATAGCCTAGTATGAACCTATGAACCTATGAACCTCACTTCCTCCCAAACCTCATCCATTCCTATTTAACCCTATCCTCCCAATGTCTGCTGCTCTATTTATCTAAATCCCCCCCTTGAAGATGTCCCTGAACAAATTGGTCTGTTCCAAACTTATTTCTTATTGTCGGGAGGAATAAAAAATGTGTGAGGGTAGTTTACTGACAGATTTTTTAGATCATTTGGTAATTTGAGTGGAGACTGGTGGGAATGAGTATGCAATTAATCAAGGAAAGAAATTTTAATAGGTAAATATGTTGGAGTGGAAATTTTGAATAAAGATATAACAAGTTTATGGAAAGATAACTATAACATTTGCATGCCCATCCTGGATGCAGTGGTGGATTGAATTAGTGTTAAAGCAAAGAAAAATAGGAAACACAGAATATGATAAACTGAAACATGAGTTGGAAAACAATTTGGACAACAATGATGGACAATATTTTGATATAGAGAGATTGTACTATATAAAAAGAATAAGGTAATATACTAGAAACAGTTTAAGCACCAATATTGTATCATTTGAAGAAAGAGGATGTTTCATCTTTTTGGGAAAGCTGGTAATGGAATGACAAGAGCATTAAAAATAAATAAGGAGAAATAAAATATAAGAAGAGGAAAGTGTGTGTGTAAAAGAAAGAGATATGGAAAATACAAGCAGTGAAAATAACACCAGAGGAGAATCTGATGGAAATTTAAAATATTTTAGAGGAACTATTAGGATATTTAGAAGCAGAGAGAGAGCATTAGGGGAACTAAAAATGTTCTTAAATTCATAACTAGAGTTTCAATTCCTGGCTGACAGGGATTGAATACTAATATAATGAGTTATAATATTTGCAAACAATTGGAAACATGGCAAAAAAGTAAATATTTTGAATAAATGGAAAGATAAAGGGGTCATAACATCTATGTGGTAAGAAAAGTGCAAGATCATGAATGTAAAACTGTAGACTTATTTCTTTAAATAATACAGATGGTACAGTTTTTAATGAATATATTACAGAAGAGATTTGAGAAAGCTATCAAGTGTTTTTCCAGGTGTTTATGCAGTTAATGGAAGAAAAAAAAGATAAGAATTATGCGTAACAATAAACAAAATCATTGATGACATAATACAGTAGATGAAGGAAGTAAAAATGGTGGGAGACGCATGCACTTTTATGAAATGTGTCAATAAAATGTGGAATAAAAAATTATTTTAAGTGCATTACAGTATTAACACACAGATTGCCTAGAAGGAAAATTAGAGTAGGAAGGGCAGTGAGACAAGTGCTGTCCAATGAGTAGTTTGCCATTTGCTTTAATAATGAATGTTGTAAGTGACAAGATGGAAGGAGAACATTGCATATGTGACAGAGTAAAGATACCTGTATTTTATCATTTGAAGACACTGTAATATTAGTAGCAAAAACAGGTTATGAATGAAAGATGATGATGTTGTGTCTTTCGGCTTTTAGGGGTCGCCACAGCGGAACACCGGTCCGCTAATGACTGGCAGTAGATTTTTACGTGCCAAGTTGCCAGCCCTGATGCACAACCTTCAATGAAGGTACGCCCATTCACGCATGTCTCCACACAGAAAATGCTCTAGCTGAGAATCGAACAGGACAACGTCTTACTGTGAGGCAACAACGCTACCGCAGCACCACCACCGCAGTACCCAGGTTATGAATGAAAGACTGATTATTAAAATTAAACAAGACATTAAGAAAGACTGGTTTTGAGTTGAAAAAAGGAAAATGAATGAGGTTCTGTGCGAAAACGGGAATTATGTTTTCAAATAATGAGATTTCTTTATTATTAATTTTGTTGTAAGAAAGGTAGTTGTGGGTCAGTAGAATAAACTGATGGAGACAATAAAGGAGATTAGTGTATTATGGAAAAACATTCAGAAGGTTTGCTTAATAAATTCCATCATTTTAATAAAGTTGAGGTATGCAAGTAGTGTATACATGTTACCAATGATCAGGGGAAAAGAAATACAAATTGCGTTTAAAATAATATAGGCTTGGGATTTAACCCTGTTAAAAGAATGTTATGTTACATGAACAAAAGAATTAGGATTAATGAATAAATATGAGATATGGAATTTTTGTACACATATGAAAAAATTGAAAAAAGATGCTGAAAGTTATGAATTAAAGGAATTTCAAGACAAAAAATGTTATCTGGGAATGATTTAAAGAATCTAAATTAATAACAAAAAATGGTATACGAGTGTGCTGAATACATTATTTGATGAATATATTATTTGTTGCTAATCCTTGGGAAGATTTAAATAAACATGCAGTTAAAGCTTTAAAAAGAGATGAATGTAATATAAAACAACAAACATATGGCAAGATTTCTTATGGGAATTATAAATTAATAAAATTACCAGTAAAAGGAAATATGAAATATAAAATGAAAGAAGAAATGTTATGTTCTTACTGTAAACAGGAGGACATATCAGAACAAGTTTTTTGTGGAAGTAAAAAAGTTTTAAAAAGTTTGCAAATAGTGAAAAACAAGCTGTGAAAACCAAACTGCAAGGAGACCAGCACCCACTCGGCCTAAAATAGTGTACTTTCAGTTTCTGTTCTGCAACATAGGAGAATATTCAGAACTAAGTATGAAGGAGTGGAAATTGTTGAAAGTTTAGACAGAGATCGCAGACTCATGAAAAATAGTTAACACTAGTGTATTTACCAGTTTATAAAACTTACCAACTTACTAAGTACTTACCAACTTATTGAAGAGCAGATGGTCATCTTTAACAGCCTGCAATAGTGTACCCTGCTGGTCGCATAAAGAAGATTTTCAATTCATTTTTCTTAAAAACATTCTCTGTACTATGCAAAGAAATGTCAACATTTTGTTCAGCACTAATACCACATACCTGTGCTGTAAAAGTGGTCCATATGAAGCAGGTTAATGCTGTACCTTCACCAAGTGATAAGCCATTAGAAAAGTCTTTGAAAAAGCACTAAAAATGGCACATGAGAGTAGGCATAAATTAGAAAGGAAACCTCCTCCGTCTAAGGAGTCATACAACATTGCATAAATGAACAGCACATAGTGCCCCCTTCAAAAGAAATCTGTGAAAAAAACAACTGATTGCAAATAGAGTACTACAGACAGGAAACAAGCAGGTAAGCAGAATGGAGCATGAGAAATGCTGTCAAGCATGAATGCTAGACCTTGCAGTAACATAGTGAAAAGTATGTTTCTTACTTTGGTGGTGTTATAGGTGGAGGGAAAGTTATTTACATGTGCGTTTTAGTTTTCAGGGTTATTATGCAAACTTTCAGTGTTCTGAGTTTTCGTTATTTTGGGTTTTTGATGTTATGGTCTCAGTATTTTGAGTTTCAGTGTTAAAAGATTTCAGTGTTTTTGAGGCAGACCCGTGGGAACACACCAGTAGGCAAAATAACAATTTACAGTATAACACAAAGACGACCACTGTGGTGCAGTGGTTAGCATTGTCGCCTCACAGCAAGAGATTCTCCAGTTCGATTCTCTGCTGGATTGCCTTCTGTATGGAGTCTGCACATCCTCCCTGCAGTTGAGTGACATTTAAAGACATGCAGGTAGGTGCATGCATGAATTGGGTGTGCCTTCTTTGAAGGTTAGGCATTGGGCTGGGTCCTTGCCACCCTAAAAATCCAATGCCAATCATTAGCGGACCGGAGTTCCACTGTGGCGATCCCTAACCGGGAAAAGCCGAAAGACATTAGTTTAGCAGTATAACACAAAGAAGGATTGCTACCTGGATCAGGACAGCAAGTACATTTGCAGATGTATGTAACTGCGGACTAGCTCATAAGGTAGTACGGACACATATGTATCTATGCTTAGGCACTGCTCAAAGGATATCACACAGGTAACATACACAGACATGAGGGGAAGTGAATGAAATCTTCAAGAGAAGCTTACCATATTTGCTTCACTTTTCAGGAGAGTGGAGAAACAACACATTAAACCATGCAGTGTTAAGCTAGAATAGTGTGGTGATTCAAGCACTGCTGATACTGAGACCATTGAAAATATGGAAACTAGTGCTGAAGCAGGCGGTAAACTTAAGAGACTCCTGCCCATACTGACAGACATGACAGATGACCTGGCTTATCTGTAGGAGGGACACAGGGCACAGTGAAAGCATATGTGAGTGCCATTAAAGCTGAAACTAGGGAAATGAAGGATCAGGTATGTATACAACCAGATAAAATACAGGAGTAAACCACATTAATTAACATTTTAGAGTAGGAAGTAAGGAGACTGAAATGAAATGCGGATAATGGGAGAAGCTACTTGTGGCTTGGTAACATATGACTAAGATGGCAGAAATGCCTGTTGCTTCTTCAAAGGTCAGTTCAAACTTCAATAACGAAAGTTAGTCTGCTGTAATTTTAAAATTAAGTGCTCAGAGCTGAGTATGTGACCATGACTAAGACTGACCTATGAATCCAGTCGGCAGAATGCATAGTCATATGGCTAAATATCAGCTGTTTCTCAAGCTAGAAGAGTTGAAAGAACTAATATTGATTTATTTATGTATATGCTTTCTTAATTGCTTAACTGTTTTGATTGGGTTGGTGTATTGGTTCAAAGAACATCTGCAGTAGCAAACTAGGTCAGCAGACAGGTTTTTGTTCACACAATAAATCAATGTATAATGGATAAAATGTTTGCATGCAGAAGCAGTTTTCAGAGTGTTTCCACAAATCTGTTGTACTGTTCATTCAATAATGCAACTTAAGCACATTAGAATAAAATCAAGGTCACTAGTTCTGAACATGTCCGTTAACAACTTTGTCAGTATTTGATGTGAGTTTTTGCTCAAGATAGAAATGCTTATTGTTAAGTCTGCATTTGGAGTTATATTTGTGTCATTTTCAGGGACTTGTATACACATTTTACTCAAAAATCTGTGATACATGTATAACACCATTTGCGTTTGATCTAGAGCTGGTGTGTTGTACAAGAATAGTGTAAAATATGATCACACATTAATCTTCAAATCTTATACAACTGTACTCTGGTCTGAAAGCTTTTGGGTGAAATGAATCATAGCTGGTTATAGCAGAACAGGGTTTTCAGGGTATAACCGTGAATGTCATGTATACACCAAGGCCAAAATATATAGAGATCGGAAGAGCAAATTGACGTTAAGTGCAGACAGCATGATATGGTCAGAAAGTCATGGAGAGTCAGAGAATAATATGCCAAGCAGACACAATGACAAACAGAACTGAAAAACATAATCTAGGTAAAATACCATGAGAATGTGGTGAAAGACATACCCGCAGGTGATGAATATTAACACAGACCAGTGTTTACGCAGTCATGTCCTGTGCTTAACCTGAACTAAGAAGTTAATAAGCTGAAGTCAAGTCTTAAATATTGAATATCTTAGTGCTTTATATGCTTGAGCAGGGGGATGTATTTGCATTTGAATTACATATTTTGCAGTGGTTTGTTTATTGCAAGGGTATGCAATATATTATCTTGAGAGCTGAGAGGAAGTTTAAGCAATGTCCGTTATCTCTGTAATAATTTTAAAAATTGCTTTTTTAGGCTTTATAGTAATATGTTTTAAAAGAGAAGAAGGTAGTCATGCATTTTAAATTTCATTTGAGAGGTGACTGAAATTGTTCTGTCCAGTTTTTCTGCCAGTCTTCCTATTCCAATTTTACTACAAATAAAGGGAAAATTGTAAGATAATTTTGTCTTGTAGAAGCAAAGTGCCAAAACCTTTAAAAACGCATGCCCCTCATGATCTCTCTCGCTTTTTTATGCCAGTATTTAAAAGGATATATTTGCAGTTGATGCGCTCAGCAAAATCAAGTTATATCCTCACTGAACAAAGACATATTCATATCTCTAGAACCATAAGTGGTACCAAAGACATAAGCGGCAAACCATTCAGCACATACTAGTATCTTCAATGATACCATTCAATAGATTATGTATCTTACAAGATTTTGTAAGTCAGAATAAGCACTCTAAATGGTATCTGTTGTGATTTGAAAACAACTTGAATGTAAGTAACTACTTATGCTACGCAGAATGCTGCCAGTAGCATTTTGTTCATGCAACTATGAGCTTTCCTATAAGGCTAATCATTTCTGTCTGTGTTGCTCAGTCATTGAGATATTTGGAGAAATATGACGACAATATAAATAATATAAGAACTAGCATTAAGATAAAATTTTCCAATAGCTTGTATATAACCTGTTTTTGCCATTATTAAAGTAAATATGAACTTTTAATATCTGATGTATGGAGATATCACTGGGATGGTATTAGAGAAACACCTGGAGATGTCATTAGAGCTTAATAAGCATTTTTTTTTTTGCAAACTGATCTAACATTTTGCTATGTTTAGATGACACATCGTGACAGTTGGTTAGTCATATAACACTGTCTTCTGGAGTATAGATAGTGAGATGTATTATCTTATAGACAAACCCCTCTACCTTATGAAGACAGTTTGTCCAAGAAATAACCATTGCAACTCATTGACTGAGTATGTATGATGTTATAGTCCTTTTGGATGTGACGGTATTCACTTTGGAGGTGGAACCAGTCCCTTGCTCTGATCATGTACTTGCCAGTTTTACTCTAGAATTACTATCTTCTTTTCTCTCTGATCTTGAATAAATGCTGTACCTTTTCTGCTGTTACATCTCAGATGATTTACTTATCACTTTTCCAGATCCATTTGAAGTGTAGTATTGATCCCAATGTTTTCTTACATGATAACAGGAAATCTCTGACCACTAGTCTGGATATGCCTATTCTATGTTATGTACATCCTATTGTTTTGAATTTGTCAGCCATGGCTTGACTTTGATCTCCCCATATTGTGTTATGAAAGATAAAAATGATGATAGTGGTGGTGCACGTCTCTGGAGTAATTAACTTAATATTGTGGAGCATTATTCTGTTTAAGTACTTAAAAATATACTAGCAAGGCAAATTTAGTGCTAGCTTTACCTTTGAAACAGTCTAAATTTCTAAACCCCATACCCATCCTAATATCATAAAGGAACAGATACTGAAGGTGCTCTCTAAAACCAAAAATGATATTTCCATAGGGCCTGATAATTTACCTAGATACCTAGTAAATAGTACCAAATATGCCCTTAAGGAATTCTTCCTTAACCTAATGTAGCTATTGGATTTTTCACTAATGATTTGTCAGGTTGCAGTGGAGCTGCCCAAGTAAAATGGCAGTCCTAACATTGACCCAGGAAACTACAGACTCATTAGTCTAATTAACCAGATTTGTTAATCAACTGAACACACCATTTCTGATGCCATAAACTATGGCATCAAAAATCTTATAATGCTAGACCCATGTCAGTTTGGCTTTGTCAAAGAAAGAGAGATTGTTTATTCACCTAGTTAACTTTTTCAAAATATTCTCAAAGGCTGTAGACAATGGTCATTCTGTGCACACAGCTTACTCATATCTGGCCAAAGCATTTAACATTGTACCCAATAATGGTATCATTAATAATCTATAATTTTTAAAAGAAGACTCGTACATGGTGAGGTGGATAGGCAAGTAGATGGAAGATATAATGCACATAGTTAAGGTGGCAGGCACCTCTTCAGAAGATAGGAAGGTATCTGGAGGTGTGTCATAGGGCTATGTACAGGGAACCCTCCTTTTCAGCATCAACTCCTCTCATATCCACATCAGGAATAAGGGCTTTTAGTTAAATAACTATGCAGATGACAATCACATGGACATTATGATTAAATCTCCTTCTGGCTAAAATGTGAAAAAGTGCAGTGTTTTCACATTTGGTAAACTGTCTCCCTTAACATATAGTATATCCAGTACCCCACTCCTAAATGATAATGTAATTAGGTATCTTGAAACCTGGATCAATAATTACCCTCTCTCTTGACCACAGTGTAGCAACATTCACCTCGGGAGTTCTCTTCATTTATTCTGGTTAGTGTTCACATTTTACCTCAAGCCTGTGTGAGGGCGGAACTACAAAAACTGTGTCTGATCTGGTAATTTACTTGGAGCAGAATTATCCAACCTCCCTTCTGATTATTCTGGGGGATTTTAATTAGGTAAATTGCAGCCATAAACTTCCTAAATTTACACAGCATATAAAGTGTCCTACCAAAGACAAGAATACACTGGATCATTGTTATACAGTGTTAAAACATGCTTATTGTGCTGTTCCCTGTGCAGCTTTGGGCTTTTTTGACCACTGTCTGATTTATTTGCTTCCTATCTAAGAGCAAGTTAAAATATGTTAAACCTCTGAAGGTGGATTATTGAGGCAAAGCTGAAGCTGCAAGCATGATTTGATTATGTAGATTGGAGTGTCTTTGAAGATTCTGCTGTTAATTTGCATGAACTGGCAGACACAGTAACATCTTATGTCAGCTTCTGTGAAGATGTGTGAGTTTCCACTATGACCTGGTTAAAATTTAACAGCAGCAAACCCTGGTTTACTGCTAAACTTAAGCAGCTTCGTCAATCCAAGGAAGATGCCTACAGAAGTGGGAATAGAGCACTTTTTAGACAGGTAAGGAACACACTGACAAGAGAAATCAAAGTGTCTAAAAAGAACTATTCTGAACAGCAGAAAAAAAACAGTTTTTAGCCAATGATCCTGCATCAGTGGTGAAAGGTCTACAAAACATTACAAACTACAGGAAACCATCCCCTACACTACAGCTAATTACTAGCTGTCTAATGACTTGAATGCTATTTACTGTAGGTTTGATAAGCCTGAGGCTACAAATGACAATGTTACCAGCTCTGTCAGTGTTCAGACTTTTATGATTCGCTCTTCCACACATTCTCACATTCAGCCTGCATTAATTATCTCTGAGGAGGATTTGTATCATTTTTTAAAAGATGGCAAATTAAGAAAACAGCTGTTCCAGATGGGGTTTCACCCTCCTGTTTAAAAACATGTGCTAATCAACTGGCTCCAGTTTTTACTCGGAATTTTAATAAATCATTAGAGCTGTGTGAAGTTCCCTTATGTTTCAAACAAGCCACAGTCATTCTAGTGTTTAACAAATCCACTATAACAGGATTGAATGACTACAGGCCTGTTCCTTTGACATCAGTGGTCATGAAGACTTTTGAGAAGCTGGTGTTAGCTTACTTGAAGGATTCATTGGACCCCCTTCAGTTTGCTTATCGAGAGAACTGGTCAGTGGATGTTGCAGTTAATTTGTGCCTGCACTATATCTTGCAACATCTTGACAACCCAGGGACATATGCAAGGATTCTGTTTGTGGACTTCAGCTCTGCATTTAATACAATAATTCCAGAACTTCTTCACTTGAAACTGGGGAAATTTACATCTAGTTATCGCACGATCAATACAGGTGCCTCCCAAGCATGTGTGCTCTCCCGACTGTTATTCTCCCTCTAGACTAATGACTGCACCTCTAAGGACCCCTCTGTCAAACTTATTAAATACGCAGATGATGCAACTGTCATTGGGCTCATTGGGAATGGTGATGAGTCTGCATACAGATGGGAGGTTGAACAGTTGGCCCTTTGGTGTAGTCAGAATAATCTGGAACTGAACACTCTTAAAACTGTGGAGATGAAAGTGGACTTTAGGAATGGTGCTACAATATAATCCCCCTCTTTATATTTATTACTGCTGTGCCACTTATGGAATCCTTCAAGTTTTTAGGATCTATAATCTCCCGAGACTTGAAGTGGGTGACCAAGGTAGGGTCCATCATAAAAACAGCACAACAGGTAATGTACTTTCTGCAACAGCTGAGGATGTTCCACCTCCCATAGTAACTGTTGATTCAGTTCTATACAGCAGTCATCGAGTCTGTTCTCAGCATATCCATAACAGTGGTTTGGATCTCTGTCTAATCATGGCAAAAATAGCTTTCATCAAATCGTCAAGTATGCCGAAAATATCATTGGTGCTAGTTTTCCCTCCTTACAGGACCTGTACTATTCCAGAGTCATGAAAAGGGCAGGGAAGATCATCAGTGACCCTTCACATCCAGGCCACCATCTTTTTGACCTATTACCATTAGCCAGGCATTATAGATTACTACGTACCAAAACAAGTAGATATAAGAACAGTTTTTTCCACAGGCCACCAAGTTCACAAACAGTTAACTTCGCTTATTAGGCTGGGGTATTCTTTTTCACAAGCCTTGTTAATACTTGTATCTTTAAGACTTTATTTCAGTATTTATTGCACTGAGTTGCACTTCGCACCTTGTTATGTATATGTACTTTTTTTGTCTTATTAATTTACATGTATGCTGTTTGTCTTGTTCTTAATATTAGTACATAATACGTCATTTATGTAATTCATACTTGGAGAGTCACTGAAACTGGAGTCAAATTCCTTGCATTTGCACATACTTGGCCAATAAATGTGATTCTGATAATGATTAAAGTCTTTCTGTTTAGCACAACTAGTATCTAAAGGCATGCCAAACAGGTCAGAAGTTCCTATCATTCTTTACGTAACCATGTTGTTGTGTCTTTTGGCTTTTCCTGGTTAGGGGTCGCTACAGCGGAACTCCGGTCCGCTAATGATTTGTAGTTGATTTTTACGTGCCAAGTTACCAGCCCTGACACACAACCTTCAACGAAGGTACGCCCATTCACGCATGTCTCCACGCAGAAGACGATCTAGCTGAGAATCGAACCGGACAGTGTCTTACTGTGAGGTGACAACGGACTAATTAAAACACAATACTCCCCATGCACCTTTCAAAACATATTAAGCAACTTAAAAGATCCCCAAAGGTTTCTAACCATGAAAATTAAAAACAAACACTCAGAACAAAAATGCAACTTTAAAAAGTATTTTCTGTTATAAAGACTTCAAATGAAAATAATTAAGTTTTTTATTATAGTAAACAAAATCGCATATTAAAGTCAATTTTTTGTTCGCTCTTTTTTAGGTTTATACTGCTGGTTTTAATTATTCTTCTTTGTATAGTCCTAACTAAGTCGATTGTTGCCTTACTGTCTGTGAGCTACAAGGAAAGTCTTGAAATTATATCACTTTGCTTGGTTTTGTATAAGCTCTGGAGGTGGTGTGTGATCTATGTCTAGCTTTACATGCCATTAAGGACTCCATCCTCCATGATCTCCATTTATCTTCTCAATTTGTATAGCTTGGCTAATAACAGAAACAGAGACATAAACCTCCAACAATACATAAATAATGCATTGGAGACTAATTTATTTACCCAATACCTACTCCACCTCTGGAACAGATTTACCATGCAAGTTAAACATAGTGACACCTTAGCGGCCTTCATATTAAATCTGGATGATTAGATAGGTACCCGTATATTTACTGTGGGACTAGTCTGCAATATCAAAATGTTACATAACAAAAGGAGGAAAGTCATGGTAAAACTTCGGAAGTGCAATGCCCAGCAAGATTAAAAAAAAAATCTATCATCAATCTAAACAAGAAATTTGAAGGACAAATAAAGCCGCCTAAAGCCAAATTTGAGGTAAAAATATCCTTCCAGGTGAAGGGCAACATTAAGGCTTTCTTTAGCTTAGTTCACAGCCTCAAAGATGATACTCAATGTGCAGAACTAATTGGAAATGGAGTGACCCACATCAAGCCAAAAGATGTAGCAAACCGACTTGGTGAGAAATTCAGCTCAAAGTTTACCACCCAGCTACCACTCAGGAAATACATCGAACATAACCCCCCCTACCGAATTATCAGTAGTGAGCAGGTGCACTCTCCAAGGCCAAGAATAAACTTTGATGGGCCTTGATAATATCCCATGATGCCTCCTAAATAGCATGAAGCATGACCTATCAAGATCACTACAGTCACTATTTAACCATAGTCTAGACGGGCGTTGTGCTACATGAATGGAGAGCTGCAATGGTTAGCTCTTTAACCAAGGGTGGGATATCTACAGACCCCAGAATCTATAGATTCATAAGTCTGAAGAGGATCATATGCAAATCCATGAAAAGAATTACCATAGAAATGATTTACAAAGAATTATCATAGAAATAATTTACAATCTACAGACACTGGGTCGAACCCTGTTTGGCTTCATCAAAGGTAGATCATGCTTGCTCAGCCTGGTGAGCTTTTTAAAAAAGGTCACCAGAGAATGGACAAGACAAAATTGCGCACACTACCTACCTTGAACTAGCTAAGGAATTTGGTACAATACTCCACTTCGGCATTGTAGACAAACTCAAAGAATTAGGTATAAACCTTTGTGTTACCAACTGGATACAGAGCAGCTCTCAGACAGGACTCAGGAAGTTAGGATAGAGGAGTCCAAATTCACAAAGAAATCCATTACTAGTTGAATCCCTCAGGCCTATGTGCTGGGTCAGCTCCTTTTTGGGCTCTGCTTCTCTGAAGTTTAGACTGTCATCAAAGGCCTCCAGTTGAGTGTGTTTGCAGATGATTGTAAATGATGGACAGTCAAAGTATTCCCCCAAGATTACTAATATCCAACAAGATGGGCTGACTCAGATAAACTATAGGTAACAAAGCCACTGTCTAAAAGTTAATGCCAAGAAATGCATAATGGTATCCTTTTGTAAGTTGGCTATCCCTGGAAACTACCTCATTGATACAACGCCCCTAAGAGTGATCCAATAGTCAAGAATTTGGGACAGCATGTAAAGTATAAACTGGCCTTCAACTATCGTGTGCCTAAAGCAGTAAGGAAATCATTCTGTGTTGCCCAACTTACAAGCCAGGGTTTGGCATCTAGCTCAAAAAAGTCGTCACTTCACTGTATGCCACCCTCATCCATTGAGTACAGCTCCCCCCCTTCAGAATGTACTTGACTAGGCACATGCAACAATTGGAATGTCCATAGAATTTACTTATAAAAAGGAATACCGGAATACCGGGTGTTAAAAAAAATAAATAAATAAGTCATGTGTGGATTGCCTGAAAGCCTTATCCCTGTACTCCATCTCCTCCAGACTGTTATGGGGCAGTCTGTGCCTGGCACACAAGGCATCCTTGGATATTGCTCTGATGGACCTTTTGCATAATCCGCAAAACACAGAGCATCAGAATTAACCAATGTAATGTATTTAAATCTTGCTTGTACCAGTAGTTGGGGTATCAGAAATTCACCCATGGTCTGGTACCTGTATCCCTAAAGGACAGAGGTTCCATGCAAATGCTTGACACCAGTCTCCAGCCTACATATACACTTATATTAACCTTGGAGTTATTGAACTTGTCAAATCTTTGGGTTGAATGGCTATTCTTAAAAAGCCCTCTGCTGTCATTAGGTTCACAGATTCATAGATATATACTTGACTATTACCCTTCTTGAGAATGGAGGTACAGCATGAGAGTAGATATTAGCAAGACATTGAGGGGCTTGAGACTGTGTTGTCTTGCATTTCCTATAACTCTGTGAGATGTACATTACTTTTAGCAAAAATACTTTGCTATATGAAGAAAAATCAAAAACAGTCACTTATCTGTCCACATTACTTGATTTTCAGCCTTGATATCTGAAGTTTTGACGTATCTTCCACTACATGTTACTCAAATAGAACTGAAAGATGTGGAAGGAAGATGGTTAAACAAACAAGTACAGCAAAAAAGCAGTTTGTATAGAGTCACTTTGCCATACCATCTCAACAAGATTAGGAGCAGTCACACTAGTCTTGGATACTGGATTGTGGTAATGCTTTTAAGGAAACAGGTATGCTATTATTAGCTATGCACCCTGGTTATCCTTGACTCAATGACCTGGAGTTGGCTCTTAGGAATATGGCATTCTGCTTGAGGGTCAACTAGAACTGCTTGAATATGCCTTCAATTGAATCTGACTATGGCAACATCCTCAGTGTACACCATGTATGGCCTTGGTTTATCATCTTTTCACACTGCAGCACTCTCTGTCCACCCCTCTAACTTTAGGTGACCTGCTTGAAGCCAGTTGGTAGTTGAGTGGAAAGACATTTGTTGTAGAACTTTTTGTATAAAGCTTTAGCTCTTAGGTAATTTTGTTTTATTGATTCATGTAAAGTACTTTTGGCTCAAGTTTGATTCCTGTATGCATATTGGTCCTTATTTGTCTTCCAGGCATCGGGTGGGATGTGCTTATTTCAGTGGCACTGTTTGGAGTAGCCTGATATGACATTAGACCTTTATGTGAATCAGGCTATCTCAAGACCTTATTTTCTTGTTTGAAATTCCCTTGCAGCACCTCTGTTTGATTGAGGATTGTGATGACTTGATGTAATGTGAACAAAACCATAGTCAACAACAAAGTGAGGTAACTCATTTGGTCCAAGCTGTGTACCATTATATGTAACCAGTTCAATGAGCATTCCTTATCTGATAAACATAGTCTTCAGATTTGCTGTTATTTGGGGTCTAGTCTTACTCGGTGCATGTTATATCTTTGTCATAAGAATAACAGCCCACTACTATTAATTACATTTTGCCCTCAAATTCAGACAAGTCAACAGGTATCTTTTGCCAAGGAGCATGTGATGACTGTGGTTCTCTTCTCTGAGATGGTTTAAGGACAACACAGAATTGATGCTTTATATCAGACTATGCAATACCCGGATATATGGCACCACACTGACATTTTGGCTCGTTTTTGACATTTTGTTGGACTCTGGTGTCCTTTGTATATTTCCTTTAACACTTCAGCATGTTGTGATGACAGTAGTACTATTCTGTTTAGGACCATCAAATCATGACAGTCATGCTTTAACTTTGTAGTCTTTGCATATGAGATGTACATCTGGGTCCAGCATTTGGGCCACCCATCTCGGACAGATCTCATGTCAATCTGTACATTATAGCTGCTCTTGGTAGCTCTCTCTAACTGGTAGTCTGTCTGTAGTCACTGGATGTGTTGCCATAATGTTTTGTACATAGACAATAAACATCTCCAGTATCTGAATGCAGTTGGTCACATACAAGATTCCTGGGTAATGTATCAGCTATGATCAGCTAGTTTCCCAGGTACATGGACTGCTTTGGCATTAAACCATTTTGTTTGGCACTCAAAATACCGAGGGCTGAAAAGCCATTAAAAAAAAAAGAGAGAGAGGCGTATGAGGAGAGCAAATCTCAAAAATCAATCTTTTGCTTAAAACTTCTTTTTGGAGGTGGGGGCAAACCGCCCATAGCCCCTGAACATGTATATACCAAGTCCAAGATCACCATACCTTGGAGAAATGGGAATATTCCAAGAAATGGCATACTGGACTAAATGTATGCAAGTCTTTTCTTTCAGCCATTCATTCTCTATATTTTGAGACTCCCTGTCCTGACATTTCAAATGGTTACCCCTTGAAATCAGAGTGGTATTGTCTAGATCACCAGAAATATATTAGTGGAGCCCATGGCTTGTGGGTAGTCTAGAATTGGAAACAATATAGCCCTAATAGATATCTGGAAAATCTCTTGATATGTTTACAAATGCACTACATTTCGATATTTGAATATCCTTCAGCATTAATTAGCATTTTGAAACAATAAGCAAGATGATGTGACACTGGTCAACCCATCTGAAGTAAGACTGCAGCATTGTTGTTTGTTTGGTCACATCGTAGTATGCTAGCACAGAGGCTGCTGGCATTTCTTTTACTCTGCTGAAGGTTTCATTTTAAGCATCTGCCCAGGATAAAAGTATGTCTTTAGCCTTAGGCTTGAGGTAATTCAGTCACATGAACTAGCCATTTTTGTGTGTGCAGATGCTCTGATTTCTCATTTCTCTAGCACTTATGTTGAGACCAAAGTATTGAAGTTCTGTCTTATAAGTTCATAAGTAAGTACTATCCTAGCTGCCCTTGCAGGCCATTTTTAACCTAGCCAGTTTCCCATTTTGTGCTCAAAATAATCGATCCCATATGGTTATAGACTGGCCTTACCCATCTCATGGTTGATCATTATATACTCCCCTAATGATATTAACTGGGATCATGCCATAGATAACTTGAGGTACCCCCCCCCCCCAAGCATGGGATAAAGCATTTAGTAGCTGTTTCTGTCCATTAGTAGTACAGGGATAGTCCTATGGTAAAATTTCTGTTTTCCATCCGTAGATCTAATTTGGGTTTCAGTAGGTGAAGGGATGAAGTTTATGTAGATGAGAAGTCTGTTTTATAGCAGTGGTATCCCTGCAAGATATACCTGTCCCTCCAAACCAATATCTTTCCGAAACATTTGTCTGTCTTCAGTTTCAACCCTGAATTTTTAGTGGTTCGGAACACTGCTTCTAAACTTGAATCATGAATCTTTGTCTTGACCAAACACTGGTATGGCGTCCATGAGAGCAGCTTCATGTCCTTTTTGCAAGTCACTTATTTTTCCATGAACTATTTCTGCTACTGTGGTTGTACAAAATGTCAGTCTCTCAAAACAAAAATTCATATTGGAGTAATGCAGTATTAAGGGTTTTGGCTGCGTTTCTCTAAGGATATTTGTCAGAACCCACTAGAAGCATCTAATGCAGAAATCACTGTAGTGTTGACTGACTAGTTGTTTTCATTTATTTATTTATTTACTTGTTTACTTAAGGGTTGAGTCAACTTGCATAACAAGATTTAATATTTAGAGAAATTTTAGCCAGTTCATGGACAAATTAAAGGTGAGTTAGTAAAATACAGACAGAAAATGCAATATAAAGTGAGAGGAAAAAAAACAGGGTTGTGGTAAATTTAGAAAAACTGAGTCGGAACAGAAACTTAATTAAGGAACTGAGTGAAGACAGCTTTGGAAGGAAGTTTAGGGTATGAATAGGTACTTGTTCATATTAAGGGATATAGTTTGTCCTGGGGTTGAACAAGAACTGAGCAAGATTTTGGCTAGGAAGTCTTTCAGAATCTTTTTAATGGACATGAGGGAGGATGTTGACCTAATGGATACAAGTAAGGAGTTCCAGGCTTTATCAACATGTTATGAGTGCATACCATGCCCAGCAGATTTGATAGTTTTCCTGGACAGAGAGATATTTGTAGTCATTGGATTATAATGCCCAATTGAGAACATTGTTGTGTAGAATGGCATTTAGTGCTGGACGGGCAGATGGATGCTGGATAATTTTATAGGTGGTAAGAAGCTAAGTATATGTTAGTTGATGGGGTAGTTCTAATCAATTAGTGTTGTATAGCAGTGGGTTGTTAAAGGGGTATTTGCTGCAAATTTAGAAACTTGTTATTGCATTGTTCAAGTTTCAATTTTTTTTATGCTGGCAGGTTAGTAAGGAAGAGAGATCCATAATGTAGTGAAGGGAGGAGGTAAGTAATTGTAAGTGTAGCTGCAGTTGCATTAGTGAAAAGATTTTGGCTCTGTAAAGTGTCTAATTTTTGGTGAATTTTTTTATGCAATTTTGTATATGCAGGTCAAGGTTATGACTATCATCCACTTTCATACCTAATAATTTGCTAATGTAGGTAGAATACAACTTCACTGCATAATTTAATTTTTAACCCTTTTAAGACCGGTACATATTCATTATCTGCAATTTTTTTCTTTAACTAGGGCCACTGTCACACACACCATTTGGTCACTTGTATTATACTTTCTATCACACCATTTTTTGTATCATTTAAAGTTCTGCTTCTAGAGAATGGTACTCTCCTATGTGTTGTCAAGGCATATGGGACAGCATTTGGCTTTAATTGTATTATTTTAGCTCTCAGTTAAATAGACCATTTTATTTTTACAGGTTCTCAGTTAAACAGACCAACTTCACCAAACACATCCACAGTGGCTTTGCTTATCCTGGCAATCGGCCCCATTTTACATGTTACAGCTCTACTGAGCATATTGTATATGGCCCATGTAATGTAAACCCATAACTCGGACTGTGCACCTTGGACATGGCTATAAATCTACAAATGCACTTAAGTACTATACATTCCTGATTCATGCAGCTGTGGACAAAGGGATATTTCTGTAGGTAGCATTTAATATCACAGTACCATCAGCCCTTGAATTATTCTTGAAACTTGAAGATAGATAGAGCCCCACAAAGTCCAATAACCATCCAACGGGTTAGCAACGAAAAAAAGTTTATTGGCAATGACAGACTGGCAATAAGAGTCTGTTATTGCCAGTCTGTCATTGCCAATAAACTTTTTTTCATTGCTAACCCGTTGGATGGTTATTGGACTTTGTGGGGCTCTATCTATCTTCAAGCTGTCTGCCCTTGTGGGTGTTTTCGTTCTATATTCTTGAAACTTGCTTGAGTTCTGTGAATGGGGAGTTTAACTTGCCAGTCTAATTCAATATTGGGTATAGCAGTTACTGAATGTAGGAAAATGCTTCCATAACTTTATTTTCAGTTTTGTTTCCAGAAGCAACTTCTTTAATTACCTTAGCCTTACACATTACTGCAAAATGTCCCAGCATTTTACATCTCTTATATCACCTACATTGTGCAGTGCACTGCTCTGACTCAGTGTGTGCTAAAAGTTACACCTTGTACAGCTGCCAAGCTTATATTCGGTCTGCTGCTTGTGCAGACAGAATGCACGCTTGGCAGCAGTATTATATTTCTCTTTAAACTTGTAATTTTCTCCAAGCTTTATTTCTCACACACACTATTTACCACATGACCTGTTGTCATATCTCCCAAAACTTAATACCCTGGCTGGATATTTAGCCTGGATATTTGACAGGCTAATAGTTTCAAAACATGGGAATGCCACATCCAATCCCATTTGCAGATGCAAGCGTAATGCATGATGATATAATTATTTTTGGGCTCCAGTCCTCTCTGTGACCATTAAGCCTTCATGCAAATATACCCACATATTTCTCTCTTTGACAACCAATAACTCTAAAGGATTGTTAACTGGTAAATAGCACAGCATAGCTCAGTATTTGTAGGAGGAGTCCGAACAGCCCATCAGCTTCTGCAACTGATGGAACACAGATACAGCACCTGTGGACATTCCTTGCTGAACCTTTCTTTGAGGGCCATTTAGAAATGAGTGGTGAAGTACATTTTAAGAGTCATTGGACTGTTAATAACCATTCCTGTCGTAGTCTACTACTGTCCCTGCTTACAGGGAAGATGACAGTAAATCAGAGTACATCCTACATTTGCTTCATTATAGAATCCAGGGAAGAGTGGTTTACCTAATTCACATTTGGGCACACAGTTTGCTTGTTAGTTCACTTTGGGGAAGCTATACCTCACTGATATGAGCAATTAATTTAGTTTAGAAGAGGAAAAAATAGTATGACAGTGACTTGACCTACCATAGTAGTATCTACTTTTCAAAGCACATGTTGGAAACTTTACTGGTATAAAAACAGTCTAAAATTACAAATCTGGCAAGTGTCACCGTATGTATTTTATTCATCCATTTGAAGTTTCCCAAAATCCTGGAATTTGAAAGAATTATTATATGAGGAGTTATTTCACAGCTACAGCACATGTTTAGCTTATACCTTATCGTGTTTGTTGATTCTGATACCTAGGGTGTCACTCTAATATGTAGAAATTACAGTTATGCCAGTATAGCTGTTTTGCTGTTCATTATTATGTTGGCTGTATGCTATTATACAGGGGGTTTATATAGACTTCTGTATATTAGACAGAGTATTCATCCAGCTGAGAAGTTGTTGCCATTCCCCTATACCCAGCCCTGATTATACCAGCTATAGAATATAATGTCTCCTTTAGTATGTATCCGACCAAACAAATAATGCTAGAAAGACCTCAGAGGTTCCTACCAAAACTAAGAAGATCATACTCTAAAGGTGCTTTGAGTTTGCAGATGTGTCTCTGTCGTTTGTCTCTTTACTGACCCTGCAAGGGGATTTATGTCTAGAATTCTGTGCTGTTGAGGAATCAACCCGCCTAGATATCCTGCACCTCTAATAAAATAAATAGCATTGCAAACAAAGACTTGCATCTCCATCAATAAATAAAACATACTAGAGAGAGAGGTTTATTACATAACATTAACCTCATGTCTGATATTATTTTCTGTGTCACACAGAAGAGAATGATACCCTTGCGTCCTTTAAAGCAAAACTTGTTGATTGAATGGATGCCCATTCACTCATGTTGGGACCGTCTTGTTTTGCCCTATGAGGGTGGATATTGGTAAGGTGATTATGGTAAAACAGCTGACTCTGCCTTGTTGGCAATACCAGTATGAAGTTTATAAAAGGAAACTTGATTTTTTTTTTTTTTTAGTGGAAAGAATTTGAGAACTGGTTTTGTGTAGTATAGAAACAAATGAATTCTAGTGTTTGGGGAAAAAAAACACTAACATGAGTATGGTGCCAAATTTTTTATCAATTTTTTTGATATTGCAAACGCACAATAATATGTGAACTATTTCACGTGTATGTTAAAAACCCAGAGTTCTTTCATTACAAAGTAGTTTAAGACCTCAGATGAAACCTAACAAGTCAGTCACCTAGTAGCTGAGATAATTGCAAAAAATTGTTTGCGTCTTTCGGTTTTTCCCGGTAAGGGGTCACCACAGCGGAACTCTGGTCCGCTAATGATTGGCAGTTTATTCTTACGTACCGGCTTGCCAGGCCTGATGCACAACCTTCAACGAAGGTACGCCCATTCACGCATGTCTCCACGTAGAAGACGGTCTAGCTGAGAATCGAACCGGACAGCATCTTACTGTGAGGCGACAACGCTACCGCAGCACCTATTCAGCTAACAAGCAATCTGTAATTCTTGTATGTTGTACAATTGTGAAAATGATGCTTGAACTTGAATATGAAGCTGAAATTAATAAACTCTTATTTATCTGGCAATACATTTGGGGAAAAAACAGGAGGATAGATCTGAAAACACTGAAAATTTTGTAAGAGATATGACTGGAAAAACGTTTTACTTTTCCAAATGACAAATCTACTGACATTAGCAGACATTAACTCTTGGCTTTTAAATGTTTTATATACAAAAGAAAACATCAAGTAAGGTGTATTCTACAAAGAAATTTCTATTACTATAATAGAAGATACATAAAGGTTTTGACTACATGTTGAAAATTCATTTATCTTGGAAGAATTAGTGTTGGAATTCACATGGGTGATTTATTTCTTAGGCAAAATAAATTAAATGAGAAAACATAGAAAACATTGCTGTCTATACTGCAGTTGTGCTGGCAAACATATTAATGGCTGTTTAATAATAAATTTACAAAAGACTGTGCAGATGGTAAGCATAACTACAAGCATTCATTTATGATGAAATCAGAGAAAAATGCAGAAGCCTTCTTTATTGTGAAATATCCTGGTTATCAAGTGAGGGTTTATCTGTCCTGTTTATGAGCACAGGGATATAATTTTACATGGTTAATTAAAACTGAACTATGCTTCATAAAAATGGATCTATCGGAAATGTCTGAACTCCTGAACTAAATGAATTCCATTATGCAGGGAAAAGGTGAAAGATTTTGGCTGCAACAAATACAATTTCAGAAATGAGAAAGAAATTAGATATTTGGTCCAGGAAGGGGAAAAAAAAAAGATTGTTGTGAAATGTTCTCAAATGTCTGTTATTTGAAGAAAAGTAAAGAATGTCTGACCTGTAAATACCTGCCATTATAGAGAGAAACTTGAAAGGTACATTCCAGATTTTAACACAAACTCACGTGAATGGATAAGAATTCCATGTTTCAGCAGTTTTAATGAGCTTTCTCTTGCAAAAAAGGAAGAATTTACAAAGTTAAAGCTATTTAGTGCTTGAAGGTGAAAAGAAGAAAGAAAATGATCTCTACAACTTCTAGATTTCCCTTTAAAAAATCTTTAACAATTTGGCTAAAAAGCCCTCAAGGCTTTGATGCCATTTTCAGCCATCTGTTCTTCGAAGCTAGTGTCTCTACAGATACCGAAGTAATAACAAGCACAGAGTAAAGATGGGTAGCTGCCCTGGAACAAACTTTTAGAGGGTGTAATTGATACTGTGAAAAGAGGTAGCAGTCAGACCCTAAAACAGTATCAACAATTACTGAGGCTCCTTAAATGCCAGTTAGTCAGTGATTTAATGTCTGTTAATATGTGCAGCAATGAATTACTGTTTTTTTACAATAAAGTAGCTGTGAATTTAATTTTATTTTTGTTGGTGCAAGTTTGCATCTCTTCCTGGGAAGCTGTACTTCACAAGAGAATCAAAATCATGTTTAAAGTGGCTTATTATGCACATTCTCATTTGCACATGATTGCTGGTGATGAACTTAAAATAAAAAAAATGAACTTCTTACTAAAATGCTACTATTAAAACCTTTTAACAGGCATTGAAGTGACAGCTGTGCAGATTGCCTTATATCTGTTAAATTGTATTCTGTCTTCCTATGTACTGGTATTCTTTTGTCCTAACAAACACAGTTGAAATCAACCATTGTACTTGGCTTATTCTTAAATTGTTCCAGGGGACAATCCATTTTAAAATAACATATTATTTCTTTATTTTGTTCTTAAACTCTCTGCTAGGGCCATTTTGTTTTCATTCAGAAGCTATGATCACTTTGAATTCTATACTGATACAGTTTAGAAAAGGTAGAATGCAACTCTTTTTTTTTTAACCTGGATTATAATTCATAATTGGGATACAATGTGATCTGTAATGCATTTAATTGAATACAAACATGAATTTATCATCAAAAAGGCTACTGTTAAATCCTTTAATGTGCTTTCATTAGGCAGTTGTGCAGAATGTCTTTTCTCTCTCAAAATATATTCTTTTTCTAGTTACTGCTATTTCATTATCTTAAGGAATATGTGATTGGAACAACTCATATTTAGTTAAGTTGTCCCAAGTGGTGATTCTGATGTACTCTGTTTGTTATACACCAGAAGAAAGTGCTACATCTTTTGTGAGAGTAAAAACAAATTCAGTTTTGTTTCATCTGGCTGGCTGCATCTTCATTTTCATCAGTTTGTTGCTTAGTTCCTGGTGGATTTATGTTGTCCCAAGGGTCCATCCCTTTCAAGGAAATATTACTTCCTTATATTGCTCTAAAAATCTCCATGTTCATTTAATACCCTTAGTCCTTTATATTGTTGTTTACATTGAAACCCAGTCTACAGTTTCCCTCTTAACAATTAGTATAGCAGCTTTGATACCCACAACAAAGATATGGAAACAGTACAGTTGTGTACTCTTACTCTAAATGTAGATATTCGAGTGTGTTCACTGTTGCAGTCATCACTGTAGGGTTCTTCCTGCCAGCAACAGCCCCCGATTGGCCAGAATCCCAAAGTCTGGATCGGGCTCCAGCTGAGGTCGCATTTATCCTGACGTCACTGTGCCGGAAGGTATAAAGACCTCAGCTGACGCCATTTCCCCAGTTTTTCTTGCCCCAGATGTCAGGTGCCCAGAAAGAAAAGGCTAAAAAAGAAACCATGCCCAAAACCTCAGCAGCCAAAATACCTCATAACAGACAATACGCAAGGAAAAAACAAAAGAGGAGATAGGAGGGAGGGTAACCCAGACTGCAACAGTGAACACACTCGAACATCTACATTTATGGTAAGAGTACACAATTGTACTATGTCCTTCATGGTTCACTGTTGCAGTCATCACTGTAGGGTTGAGTCCCAAAGCTAAGAAAGGGTGGCTGGAGGAGAAACAGAGGGAGTGGTCACAAAACCTTGCAAAACCGCAGAAGCAAAACCTGCCCTGGATTTAGAATAGAGAGGGAGGTTGTAATGCTTAGAAAAAGTATGTACAGAACTCCAAGTAGCAGCTTCCAAAATATCCTTGGTAGGAACCCCACAAAGAAAAGCTGCTGAAGTAGCAGTAGCCCAGGTAGAATGAGTCCTTACATGAATAGGAACCGGATTGCCATGATAAGAGTAACAGAACTTGATGCAATGGGCAATCCACTTGGAAATAGTTTGCTCAGTGATTGCTTTCCTCTGAACAGTAGGAGCATAAGCGACAAACAACTGATCAGATTTCCGGAATATTTTGGTCCTGTCCAGGTATAGAAGCTGTCTGTGCATGTCTAGAGAGTGCAAAAGACTTTCTTCCTCACTTTGAGGATTAGGATAAAAGGTAGACAAATAAATAGACTGATTCAAGGCCACTGCCGAAACCACCTTGGGCATAAATGTGGGATTAGTCCGTAGAGATACCCTGTCCTGATGAAAAATAAGGAAGGGTTCCACAGCCATGAGTGCTTGCAATTCCGAAATTCTTCTAGCAGAGGTCATAGCTAAAAGAAAAGCAGTTTTCCAAGGCAAAAATTTTAAATCCGTGGAAGCTGCAGGTTCAAAAGGAGACAAAGTTAATTTCTCCAAAACATAGTTAAGATCCCAAGTGGGAACAGGAGCCCTTATAGGGGGCCGAATATTCTTAGCCCCTCTAAGAAATTGTTTAAGTAATGGATGAGAAAAAATCGGAGAATCCGTATCGTAATGTGCAGAAATAGCAGAAGCATGAAGCTTAATAGATGAAAAAAGATAGGCCCGTATGTAATAACTCTGTCAGATACTGTAAAGTCAGAGGAATGTTCGGAACAGAAGAATCACCACCCTGGACTTGACTCCAGGAGCAAAATCTTTTCCATTTTCCCGCATAAGATTTTCTAGTGCTGGGCCATCTAGCTTCAAGGATTACATCCAATATCTGTTTGGAAAGGGCAGAGGTGTTTACAGACCCTGGATCCGGCAGGCAGCTAGATGCAGAGTCTCGACATGACTGTGCAGTATCCAGCCGTCCCGTTGAGACAGTAGATGAGGGATTTGAGGCAGAATCCAGGGAGGCTCCTGAACCAAGTTCATCAGAGTGGAATACCAGAATTGCCGAGGCCAATTGGGAGCCAGTAGAATCATGTGCGGTCTGTCCTGTTTTATCTTCAGGAGTACCCGAGGTAGAAGAGGAAAGGGAGAAAAAGCATATACTGAGAGGTGTTTCCAAGTGAATGAGAGGGCATCCATTTTCCATGCTAGTTTGTGGTAGGTCCTTGTGCAGAATGTTGGAAGTTGATGATTCTGAGGGGATGCAAAGAGATCTATGTCCGGACATCCCCAAGCCTTTATAATCATCCTGAATATCCAAACATCCAACATCCATTCGTGTGGATCTGAAATGCGTCTGCTCAATGCGTCTGCCAGAGTGTTGTCTTCCCCTGGCAGGAATTGCGCCTGTAAGTCGACACTGCAGGTCAGAGCAGTGTACCAGACATTCATGTCTAATCTGCACAGGGGATAAGAGTGAAAGCCCCCCTGCTTGTTGATGTACCACATCACTGTAGTGTTGTCTGTCCGTATCAACAATTGTCCTGGTAGAATAAGGTCCCTGAAGGCAATCAGGGCATTCTGTACAGCTAGCATCTCCTTCAAATTTATGTGCAGGTGCGTTTGCTCCTTCGTCCAAACACCCCAAAGACATCTCCCGTGCATGTGGGCTCCCCATGCATAATCTGAAGCATCCATTGTCAGAACTTGGTTGGTCAGCGGAGGACAAAAAGGCTTCCCCTTGTTCTGTAGACAGGCTTCAGCCCACCAAAGAAACTCTCGCTGGAGACGAGGCAAAATCGTGACCACTGTTTCCAAACTGTGGTAATGCTGAAACCACTCTTGAGGTACCACTGCAGTTTCTTCATATGCAGCCTTGCATATGGTATTAGCAGAATGCAGGAGGCCATGTAACCCAAAGCCTGCAGAATTTTTCTTGCAGTCAGCTGTTTCATTGAAGTCAGGTGTCAGAGAAAAGAAGCCAGTTGCACTTTTCTGTCTGGTGTCAAGGAAGCCATCTGGGTTGAAGTACTCAGAAGAGCACCCAGGAAAGTAATCTGTTGTGTGGGTACCAGGTTTGATTTCTTTAGATTCACTGTGAAACCGAGGCACTGACGGAGATGCTGCACAAAGGCTAGATGCCGAAGTAGAGTGTCTTTGTCGTCTGCTTGAAGAAGACAGTCATCCAGATAAGGGTAAATTTGAATCCACATTTACAGGAAGCTGTGAAGGCCTGAGAACTCCTTCAGAAGCCGGTACCTGCCTACCGTCTCCGGACCCAACTGAGGGAGCAGTATCCGAAGGTCCAGTCCCTGGCAATTCTGAAGGCCCCATCAGCTCCACACCAGAGTTGGTACAGGAAATTGGTTCAAAAGAGGCGGACGACAGGAGCTACAAAGGGGCCTCACTGACGACCGATGAACCAGCAACTGGCAATAACTGAGTAACATCCTTTGCTGTGGACCTTGGAGGCCTGTCTGCATCCCTGCACCTGTTACACACCCCAGAAACCGGAAAAGAATCTGAAGACATTATAATTAAACCTTTTTCCAAAATAGTAGAAGGCAAAGTTATATCTACGCCTAATAGTACTCTGATTAAATCTAGCACAAAACACACAGTTAGCAACGTCGTGGTCAGAACCCAGGCAGGGAATACAGTAAGAGTGAAAATCCCTATGAGGTATTTGCTTCCCACAAGAAATACAATTATTAACTTTTTCTGACATCTGACTGGAGCAAGAAAAAGACCTCCCCAATGGGGTACTTATCTGTAAAAAATGAAAATCCTGGGATTAGATCCAAAAACAAACAGGAACAGGCCGACCGGCATCAGTGAATTGCAAAGGGCACCGTGCGGCAAGAAAGACTGGGGAAATGGCGTCAGCTGAAGTCTTTATACCTTCCGGCACATTGACGTCAGGATAAATGCGACCTCAGCTGGTGCCCGATCCAGACTTTGGGATTCTGGCCGATCGGGGGCTGCTGCTGGCAGGAAGAACCCTACAGTGATGACTGCAACAGTGAACCATGAAGGACATCTGTAGTTCCTGTTAACAAAAAAAATAAATAAAATTACAACCCTCACATTCAATACCCACTTACAAGTTTATTTGTTCATAGGTTGATACTAGGCTATCTGCCCTAGGGCATTTATAAGCCTAGCCAGAGTGTGTTTGGCTTTCGCCACCCTTTTAGATTAGTTGACTGTGCCTCTGTGTAGTAGGACACAGAAGGTAGCCCTTTTAAGGTTAGTTTACTGTACCTCTGTCAAGCAGGGACACAGAAAAGATCCCAGGGGTAAACTTACGATCTCCCATCCACTTGTCAAGATTTCTCTTGAAGAGGGTCAGTGAGGGGCTCTGCCTAACATGGATTGGAATTTTGTTCCAGAGTGAGGGGAGCCTCTGGGATATGAATCTTGTCCCTCCAGCATGTCCTATTTATTTCTGTGCTGAGATTCAAGTCCCTGGAGCATGTAGCTCTAAGGGATTTGGATTTCCTGAGGTGAAGCATGTCCATTAATTCTGGGTTGGACATGGCTTTATATGTCAGACACAGATTGCCTCTGAGTAGGTGGTACGCAACTGAGTAGAGCTGGAGTTTCTTTAGCCGAACTGCATAGGGCATCTGTTTGAGCCCCTTGATCCTCTTGGTGAGGTACTTTTGGGGTCTTTCCAGTTGCTGTAGGTGTCGGTAAAGGTACATCCCAAATGGGGCATTGTATTCAATTATGGGCCTGATAAGTGATGAGTAGAGGGGTACAATGACCTCTCTTGATCTAGATGTGAACCCTTTTGTGATAAGGTGGGTTATATAGAAGGTCTTTCTAACCACTTTGGCAATGTGATTGTCAAAGGAGAGATTGCTATCTACTTGAGTCCCCAAGTCCCTAATTACTTCTTCCGTACTTAATGGATTACCACCTATGTGGTAATTTGTGGGCACTTTGTTTTCCCCAAAGGGGATGACTATGCACTTTTTGGCATTTAGCTTTAGGCCATGGCTCTGGCACCAGATATCCGTCTCTGTGAGACCCTTTTGGAGGATGCTTGTGTCAGCCGGCGAGTCGATTACGGCACCCAGTTTGCAGTCATCTGCGAACTTGGTCAGCCATAGTCCACCCGTGTTAGCCTGTACCTCGGAGAAATATTTATCGAACAAGAGAGGTCCCAGGACCTGAGCCTTGTGGGACACCACTTGTAACTGGTTTAGAGTCTGACATGGCACCTGCTATTCTGACCATGTGGGTTCTATCCCTGAGCCAGTTTGCAACCCATCTTATGACATAGGGATTGATATTTAAGCTGGTGAGCTTATTTATGATGCCCGAGTGGGGTATTGTGTCAAAGGCTTTTGCGAGGTCCAGGTAGGCTGTGTGGACTTCCTTCCCTTTATCTATGGCTTTGGTAACTGTTTCAAAGAAGTTGACCAGGTTCAAGAGGCAAGATCTGCCCTTAACAAAGCCAAATTGGGTAGGATCCAGTGCCTGGGGGTTCCCAATGTCTTTGTTTATGATTTCCATGATGATACGCTCCATAGCTTTGCAGACCAGGCTAGTCAGGCTTATAGGGCAATAGTTTCCGGGTTCTGTTGTGGCACCACCTTTGTGGAGTGGGACCACTGTTGGGTAAATATCCTGTAGTAAGGCTGAGATTGAACAGTGACTTTATATGAGGGTTTAGTTCTTCTTGAAGCTCATGTAAGACGCAGCCCGGGACACCGTCTGGTCCCATTGATGCTGTGTTTTTTGCTTTGGACAGGGCAGCTCTCACCTGTGCATCTGTGATCTCAGGAAGGCTACACTCTGTTGGGATAGACATTTGCTCTTTTGGGGGGGAAGGGCGGGAGAAGTTTGCACTGAACCTTTCTGCCAGGATGTTGGCAATGTCTGTGGGTTCAGTGTATTTTTTGTCATTTTGCACTAACTCAGAGCATATCTGGGAGTTGCCTCCCAGGTTTCTGACAAAACTAAAGAAGGTGTTGTGATTATCTTTAGTGTCTTGTGCAATTTTTCTTTCGAAGCTGGCCTTAGATGATTTTATGAGGGATTGTAGTTTCTTGCTAGTACTGATCAGAGATGCCTTCCCTTTTTGGGATTTTGCTCTATCATGTATTAGCTTTCTCCTTCTGTTGTATAGCTTATTTATGGCCAGGGTCCACTAGACAGGTCTCCTGTCTTTGGAGGTGTGAGTCTTGGTTTTATTTGGGATAGCATGCTCCATGCATTCCTGTAGGTGTCCATAGAATGCATTTGTAAAGGATTCTGCATTTTGGGCCATATTTTCCACTGGCCTGGAGGCTTTGAAGGATTCCACCTCGGTTTTGAGAAGTGTGAAGTTTGCTATTGAGACGTTATTCACCGTGGTTTCCTTGGCTAGGGGTAGGGACGGATTATGGATGTCCAGTTAGATTAGTTTATGGTCTGATCTTACCAATGAGGGGTATACCTCTGGTGTGGAACATAGAGACCCCATGTTGGTGATGACCAGATCCAATATGTTTTCCCCTCTTGTGGGAGTAGTGACCAGTTGTTCCATAGCATTTGAGTTTATAAATTCTAGGAACCGTTGGGTAAGGGTGTTTGGGCTTGAGTAGTTTTCCCAATCAATGTTTGGGTAGTTGAAGTCACCCAATATAATGGTGTTTGGAGAGACCTTCATATTCTCCATTGTTCTCAGGAAAGCCGAGTGAGGTTCCTGTGTTTGGGAGGGTGGTCTGTAGCAGGCTACAAACTGAAAGGCAGTTTTGCCCACTGTTAGTTGCACATGGATGGTCTCCGATGCTTCGTGCAGTGCCACTAACCTGGAGGTGTGGGTATCTTTGATAAATATGGATACTCCCCCTCCTTTTGTGGTTCGGTCTGAGTTTTGAGGCCGGAAAGCATGTTATGAAGTATAACCTGTTAGTGCTGGGGTGCTCTCGGGAGCCTTGAAACAGGTTTCTGTTACTGCACAGATATCGATATTCTCCATACTGAGGAGAGTCTTAAGTGTGTGCATCTTGAGGTTTAGACTTCTGGCGTTGAGCAGCATTGCCCTTAGTTTTTTTTTTTTGTGTTGTCTATGGAGGCAGGTTTGTCTTTTGAGCCTTGCCTAAAAAAGGCACTATGGGGGAGGCAAGCGTCTTTGCCAGTATTTGAAAACCCAGGGGTGACAGGTGCAAGCCATCCCTAGCGAAGCAACGTGGCTTGTCAAGCATGTCATCCCAGGCTGACAGACATTGGATCCCCTTTGAATGACACCAATACTTTAGCCAATTGTTAAAATTGATCATTTTGTCTTTATACTGTGGCATCATTCTTGGTGATGGTAAGATGCTACTCAAGGTCAGGGTCATACCGGCCTGGGCTACATGATCAAAGAGCTCCTCTGTCTTTTTTCATGTAGTCCAGGGAGGTACGTCTGAGGTCATTCACACCAGCATGGACAATGATGGAGTCATATTTGTACTTGCTTTGGAGTGACCTGAGTGCTTGTGTTATATGACGGATCCTGGCACCCGACAGGCAGCTTACAGTGACCTTCTCCTTGTTCAGCCTGGTGAGTGGGACGTCAGTGTGTCTGTCAATAGAGTCACCTATTACAAGTGTATTAGGTGTGTTGTTTAGCCTTAAGGGCTGTGACTGTGTGGCACACTGACTTTGTGAGCTATGTGCTACATGGGTATTGTTTCGTGGTAGGGGTTGCTTGGATGTCTGTTTTGGAGGTCTCTGCTGCTTAGGCAGATTTTTATTTAGAGCCTCCAAGTATGTTTTTGTGTGTTTATGTGTTTGGTTTGCTGAAGCAATAGGTCTATGTGAGATTGGATTTGTGGTGTGTGTGGTTACCTTCTCCTCCTGACAGGCTGTGCCAGTACTGGGTTGAGAGAGCTTAGCCTCCATTTTGGCTATATAGTTGCATCTCTCACATATATTTGAGCTTGTTGGGAGGAGGAGAGGGTGGTTTGTATACATAAGGCAGTTGTAACATTGCCTCAAGATTCCCAGATTCACCAGCTGGACTGGAGAGTAAACCCGAAACTGACCTTTGGACATGCCTGAATAATATAGGGAACTACTTATTGACTGATCAGAAAGAACCAATAGGGAGCAAGTGCTTAAAAGGAGTATAAGAGGATGTACTGCTTAGGTTTATTAGTGTTTACCTATGAGATTACTTATACGAGCAAGTGCAGGGCTTTAGAATGAAAATAGAGTACTTATTTTGAGATTTAGAGCAGTTCTAAGGGAAAAAGTGAAGAGCAGACTTTGTGGAGCCGGGAATACTTTAAACCTGTTTAAGCGGCAGTGCCCGACGCTGCTCTGTGCGCAAGACCGTGCAAAAAGAGAGTTGCAGGGTTTTAAGAGAGAGAGATCAAGGAGTTTGGAATTGACCCAAAATGGCCAATAAAACTACAGCTTGTAGGCAGTAACCACTCCTACAGGGACAGACAGGATGCTCAGTGTTAACCACTGCCACTGGTGAACACAGAGACTTCCCTTTAGCCCAAGCAAGCACTGGCCTCCAAGAAACTTACAAACAGTTCAGAACTGCAAATCTGTAACTGAACTTTCTTAAATTTCAGAAAGTGGGAAAAAAGAAAGATTTTTTTTTTTTTTTTTGTTTTAGTTTAAAGGTAGCAGAGATACACAAGTAGCATAATAGTCAGAACAGTGCAATAAATGACCCCACACTTGAGTGCTAGGCCAGAGTCAGGTAAAATGCAATTTTAAGAAAAAAAAGATTTTAAATTAAGTGCAACACAGGAAATGCAGTAAACAGGCTCTAGATGTGTTCTAAATACTGTTTCTAATACAGATATCAACTTTAGCAAGCCGGAAACACCAAAAAGTAGGCAGCAAAGCATCATTAATAGTGTTCTTTTCTGCATCAAACCTCAACAGACACACACCTAAACAATAAAATCTCACTTAAAAGTGTAGCTTCAATTAACTGAATTGTATTGATGTTACATAGTCTATAACTTTTCTATATGTCATATGGTAATTATACATATGAAAAAGGAGGCGGTAACTCTGCTATTATTAAATTGTTTCATGAATGTTTTTTATTATTTTTATTTTACATTTGTTGACCGGGCAAGTCCAGCTGGATATATGTCCATTTTCAGCAGAGGCCCGAGGAGAAACGCTCCTTGAAAACACAGTAAAATTTATATAAAATAACAATATTCAACACAAAGAGGTACAATACATATTTGCACAATTTTATACATGATAGATTTTACAGATGTGGGTACATTGAATATATAAGCAAATATTTTCACTTCAAAACATGTCTGCTTACAGTATCATATAACTTATAACATTTGTTGGTTATAGGCAGATAATGTTGCAGACATTTTAGAGGTATTGATGACATTTTAATAATATATAAGGCCTGTTATGTTTATGGTTTTCAATAGGCAATAAGTATATACAGTTAACGAGACGGGTGTCTTTGTGAGAATCCCTACTTTCAAGAAGTCATTACCCAGTATCTCATATGCTTGACTTTTAATCCTATCCCACATTTATGTATTTTTCAGTGCCTCTGTGGATGCCCTGTGTGTCACAACCAGTGCACAATGTGTTTGCAGACAGAATACTTTTCTTCTGTCACCTAGAACGTATCTGCCTGTTTTCAGCTGATAACAAATCATATTTGTTATAAAACATATGAGGAATGTGACTGTTCTAGTCTGCACCAGAGTTGCTATTTTAAAAATGCAAATATCAAAGAAATATATTCTATACAGAGAAAATTATGAAATATGAGACTGTCAATCTGCCCTACTTGACAAAAGAGATTGACTACTGATATCACCTGTTGTGAGAGAATAACAGCAACTGATGCAGAATGCAGTAAATGCTGACGCAATAGCTGTAATACAAGCAACATTTTCCACATTGATTGCTGTAGATAATCGGCTATTAGTGTGAAGTGGCCCACACTCAAAACTCTCCTACATCCTTTCATTTGGCATGGATTATTATTATTTGATCTTGGTGTAAACTTGTTTCTGACACACACTACTTGTTTCTACAGCTGTTTACAGAGACATATCTGTTTTTAAAAGATACAGAATTAAAGTTATGATACATTGTTTTCTTTGGTGTTCTGAGACGTACAACAGAATATGATGTAACCTGCTTGCTTAAAAAACAAACATATAAAAGCATACTTAATTGTGGAAACTTATGTGATTTACCACTTCCATTCATATAGAGGTTTGAACAATTTTCCAATTACCATCCGTAAAACTATAACTGTGAAGCAAACTATGCTGTTGATTTGTATTGAAACACCTTGGTTTCCTTGACATTCATAAACAAAATTGTTTTTCATTTACCTTTACATTTTCTGTCCCATTTTCATAAATAATAAAAATAATGGGTCTGAATAGAGAGATGATAAAATCACCAAGCAAAGCAGAGTGATATTGCTGGACCTGAATTCATTGTCAAGTCTTGGTGAGTACCTTGATGAGATGGACCATATATTTTACAAAGTTTCACCAAGATGACATTGATATATAGACTGCGTTTTATATATCATGGACAGAAGTAGAATAAATAATAAAAAAGACAGCTGGGTGCACAGTTCCCAGGATAAAAAAGTCCCAGGACTGGAAAAAAATTACTGTGTAAAATCATTAAGATATGGAAACATTCCTAGTAGTTCACAAAATCTGCAAAAGCTGACAGGCCAAGAAAAGAGCCATAAAGGTAATAGAGTGGACTGCTGAGGATAAGAAAGAAATTATGTATTGTTACTATTATGCAAGCAGCCCGGAATTTCCAGATAGAAGGTATACAAAAGACTGATAGAAATTAGAGGAAAGAAAAATAACTGCAAAGAAAAACTGTCAAAATCTTCAAATGCAAAATTGTGTTCATTAACAAAACAGATTCATGAGAAACATTCTATAGACCAAGAAACCTTGTGCTGTTTGGAAAAAGAAGTGACTGAGAAAGTGTGAAAATATAAAGAACCAAATCTAGAGATTTTTGAAAGGTATAAAAAAGAAGCATGGACATGGGAAAAAGAGAGATCTTATATGGTACAATATTTATGCAAAGAAGAAAGCCAAATTAATCAATACGAAAAAGCAGCTCCAAGTCCCGTGGTAGTGGTGCTGCGGTAGCGTTGTCGCCTCACAGCAAGACGTCCCGTTTGATTCTCAGCTAGAGCGTCTTCTGTGTGGAGACATGCGTGAATGGGCGTACCTTCGTTGAAGGTTGTGCATCAGGGCTGGTAACTTGGCACCTAAAAATCCCCTACCAAAAACATTAGAGGACCAGAGTTCCGCTGTGGCGACCCCTAACCGGGATAAGCCGAAAGACACAACAGCAAAAAAGCAGCTCCAAAGATGTTTGAAGAGAAATACAAGCATAGGCACCCAAATATGGAAAATGTCACAATACGAAAAATAAGATCACAAAGGGAGAATGTAGAACAGAAGATTAGTAAAGTAGACAGAAGCTGACGTTATGGAATGCCTGCGAAGAAAAGAATTTCGTGCAGAAAGTCTAACACAGGTTATGTCACAGCATGATAGTACATTGAGCCCCCAAAGTAAGGAAAAACAGGAGGAGCTGGAGATATCTGAAGAAGAAATATGGACATAGGGAAGAAATATAGATTTAATCTAGTGCAATTTTTATGCAAAGGAGAAAGTAAAACTAATCAGTACATAAAAAGCAGCACCGAAGATATTTGAAGAAAAATACAGGCAAAAGCATCAGGATATGGAAAAGTATACAATACAAAAAAATAATAAAACAAAGGTGGAAAGCAGAAAAGAGGATGAATAATGGAGAAGTTAAATAGAAACTGAAGTTATGGATTACTTGTAAAGTGAAAGATTTAGTGTAGGAAATCCAACTCTGGTCGTATCACAACATGGTAGAACAATGAGTCCCTGAATTAAGGAGAAACTGGTGAAATGTAAAGCATCTAATCATTTGCCATATGAAGATACTTTGGAGCCAGCAGCAGGAAACCAGTACAAAAGTTCAGTTGTAGTTGTACAGCAGGGGAAGGAGCAGGAAACGGTGGCACCTCTGCCACAATCAGTATTGTGGAGTGATAGGCCAGTGAGTTTGCATAGGAAAGAGCAGTGTATGACAGAATGAAGTTGAAGAGAATGTCACAGGAAGGTGTTCTGGAACTTTCTGTAGAATGACCACAGGAAATGGAGAACAAAGAACTTGCCCCTTTGTTACCCTTCATCTACAATGGATGTCTTGGTTATTCTGTTTATTTTTTCAGTGTACTGTTACCCATTTAAAGCCTGCCCTTGTATATTAATCTGTTTCTGACATAATCCTCCATTTTGTCATGTCTGCTTTGCTGCTATCCTTGCAGATTATTTTTTTTAACTTAAGTGAGAAATCAGTTAGACCATTTGTAAACTGGGTTGACTTAAATTATGACTGACTATTACACTTTTATCACTTTCTTCATTTTCACAAAAACAAAACTTCATAAACCTTGTTCTTCTCTACTATAAACGTGTTCATGTCCATCTTCCATTAAAGAGGCAGTTGATTTGGCTGTTGCAATGCACCATGGAACTGATGGCATTTGGTCATGCTACCTTGACGTTATTTTGTCCTTATGTGCTGTCAAAGAAGATGTAACAGCAAAAATAGTGTTTGATATTTTATTTGAAGAAAAATATTGTACCACAACATAGAAGTACTGCTTTACGACAGCTTTACCATGCACCAGTAGATAAATTCTGGACTCATTTCCAGGTGATACCTTCCCCCAGCTATGATATTAATGAACAACAATCAAGTGATTAACCACCACTTTTTGTAAATAATTTTCATTCATCCTTAGTACATTTCAGCTTTAAAAACAGTGAAATTCTCAAAGTGCTTCCTAGCCAACATGCACCTTCTTGTAAAAATGCATTTACACTGGAAACAGGCAGTCTGGTAGTCTGAACTGAGGCTTGTCCGATAATCCTTTTCAAAAATATGGTTATGACAGCTGCATTTAAATTAAGTAGGTATTTCTAGTCCAGTGAGATGAAGTACGCTTCTTCTTATTGCCTTAAGAATGGATGTGATGTGAAAAGGAGAAAACTGCTCAGGAGATTATAGCTTTAGTGCTCTGTACTTGCAGTGTTGTTATACTTATTGCAAAGCCTAGATTATGTGGCAGAAACAATGAGCTTATAACAATGGCTAGGCATAATAAAAAGAAAAATATTTCTGAAATTAAAGATAATATAGGTTATTCTTTCAAAGGAAATGTTAGAGCTTTGGGTAATTGTAGTAAAAAACAGCATAATGCGTTTTATCTCACATAATTATTTGCTGTGAGGAATTGTACAATAAAGGATCATAAAAATGAGCATGCTGATTAGACAGCTCAACCAGTATGTCCACTGTAAATCGAGCATATACCAAGAAAAAATGTGTGGCCACTAAAGGACCATTGGGCAGACAGACTTTTTATTAGTATATGCTGGATAATAGCTTTCTATACCAAGAACACACCAAAATAGAAAAACGAGGTGCACTCTGCAAAATGAAAGAAACATACCTGGTTTTCCAGATATTTTTGTGATGTTCCTTAAAAAACTTCTATTTTTTAAAATAATAATAAAATGCAATGGATATGCTCCTTTCCCCATTGCTTCTCTTGCACTGAGGTACTCTGCAAGCTTGGGAATGTAAATCCCATAAGCATGAGCACTGCATCAGCATAAAAGAAGACAATTAAAATGAACACTGAAGTGCCATTACACAAACATTATTTAACAAAGGTTTCTTTGTTAAATAATGTTATTGTATAATAGCAAGAATCCACTGCTGTGTTTGGGTATGTCAGGATTCACCCATGGCTGGCTTTGTTTAATCACTTGTGTTTCACCTTAGTGATCAAACTATGCCAAATGTGGATACATC